>NC_142737.1:6855000-7155000 GCF_051943395.1 Hippocampus bargibanti
CTCATTCGCGAACGACACATCACTCATTGAAGCAGCTCCGTGTATGAAAAAAGTTCGTGTGCCAAGGTAAAATTTTCATAAATTTAACGTTCGTAAACTGAATATTTTGTAAGCCAAGGGGTTCGTAAACCGAGGTATCACTCTATTTGCTCTTTGAAAACATGATGGAAGTGATCCCGAGTGTTGACTGGCAACAAGTAGAGAACAGAGAATTACCCGCCCATGTTATTTTATTCTTCAAAAACAAAATATCGCTAATTAAAGACATACGTATTAACTAAATATACAACTCAAAAATGTTCAAAGACTCATATTCATAATGCAAAGTATTCCTCTGCACAGTTGATGTAAAAATAATGAGAACATTTTTCAGCATGCCATATAGTAACCACACAGGGGCAAGTTCACTTCAGTCGTACTAGCGAGGAGCAGGTCCGTTCCATGGAGTAAAGCTAATAAGGCCTCTCTGGAATTCAACTGGCTACTAATATCTTAGCATCTCATCAAACGTGCTATCCCAGTAACCGCTGCAGAAAGACTCTCAGAGTGCAGATACTTGAGTTTGTATGTAATTTTGTTTTGATCTGTGAATGCCAGCTGGTAAACTAAGTGACATGCAGTATATGACGATGTCATAGAGAGATCATTGGTTGGATGATGAGCACCGTTGCGCTCATGAGAGATAAAATTGCATGGAGGTAAAGTATCGTCAAGATCTCGTCAAGGACTGCTTGATCAGTGTGACTTCATCGTCAAAGCAAGGTTGTTGCTGCGTATTTCCAAAGAGGAGGAAATGAAGAGAGGAAGAATTGTATTCGCCTTTCATGATGCGGTGTGGGGAGCATTTCTCTTGACCCAGTGTTAACACATGAGCACCACGTTCAAATGGGACAGTAATAATAATACATTGTATTTCTAAGCGCCTTTAAAAACTCTCAATGTCACTTTACAGTCACAGGACTAGTTCTTCTGTGGGTGAGCAACGGCAGCCACATGCGCCAGTGTTCACTCAACCCAGAAGTAACTCAAATAGAGAGAAAGCTGGCTAGCTACCTAACAGATAGTTAATAGATAGCCAGCTAGATAGTTAGCTAACTAACTAGCTAGATAGCCATATAGCTAATAAATAGCCAGCTACATAGCTAGCCAGATAGCAAATGGATAGCAAATAAATAGGCCCAGCAAATACAGTATTTTTACCTAGTACAAAGTGCACTTCAATGAATGGCCTGTTTTAACTCATTCACTGCCAGACGCATCGCAAAAATGTGTCCACTTCAGTGACATGGTTTTTGTCATTTTCACTCAAATTCCAGGACCAACAGAATATTGAGTTTTAGGACTAAAGAAACAATCATTACACCGTGAGAAACCTTAGACTCTCTTCTTTCATGAGAAAGAAGAGTTCCTAAATTATATGGGTCTGGAGTTATATGAGCTTGAAATGAGGGCAGTTGTTGAAAATACAATGCAATACATACATATTGGTTTACATAGGGCTGAAGCTGGTACAAAGCGCTAACATGGAAAAGGGGGAAATGCTGCCTCCTTGTGGAAAAAAAACATAGCCAGAGGCCTTGGCCAGCGCTTTATCAGCACCCAAACAAGAAAAAACAAAACCCGACCAAATTCGGGAATGGCGCTCTATGTCATATTTTCAATTCTTGAATACATTCATGAATGTCAGTGAATGAGTTAAAAGTGTTTTTATAAATAGGGTGCACCGCATTATAAGGCACATAGAATCGAAGCTCCAATCGTGGCTGCAGCTGTGTTATGTATCCACTAGATGGAAATACACTAAAGTTAATACAATACAATACAGCTTGGTTTAGATAGAGCCTTCACAACCACTGCAGCTGTATTAAAGTGCTTTACAGACCATTGAAAATACTATATCCAAGAAATCAGAATATTGATCCAGATAGAAGGCCCATCAGATTAAAACGCATCAGTTTTTCCGAAAAAAAGATTGCTTTTAGTTGTGCCCTATACTGGAGTGGAGAATAAACAGTAAGTTAATTTGTAGCTAGAACTTATATACAGTACTTCCGTTTGCATAAATTATTCCACCTGGCCGCTACTCAGCCTCCAGGTCACGATACTGACCACGTCTGAGTGTTTGTGAACTGATTTTATTGGTACGTAAGATGTTGGTGTGGGTTATAACTGGCAATCACTAGCCCCCAATAGTATGAATCTGTCAATCAGTCTGTCTGTCCATTCATCTAATGCCATATTAACAAAGAAAATGGAGGATGATGGGTCAGACCCTCGCAAAACTCGAAACTCAATAATTGAAATCGTTCATGTCCTCGACGCTCATTTTTCAAACTGACTCAGACATTCACATTTATCACTCATATTATGCTACAGAAATAGTCTTTTCCCTTCATTTGACCCTGTGTGACAAAGCAGCATGATTTCAGGTGCAGCTGAAATAGTTCCTCCAGTATAATCACTTGGCTCGCAACATTGCTCTGAACGTGGATCGTCTTTTCCTTTTAGCTATTCTTGCGACAAGTTTTAAACAAGTCATTGCATTTCATTTTTCTTGATGCAGCACTGACGATTGGCGTTGACAAGATACAATGGTCTACATTTTCTTTAAAAAATAATTGTATTGAACCAAGAAATGTATGCCTGAAGAATTTCCTGTCATTTTTTTTCACATCAAACATGCCATTCGGGTCAGGCATTGTCCTGAGAGATTTTCTCTTGCTTCCCAGAGCTAGAAAACAAAAAAAAAAATCATCTGGAATTCAGTAGAGCTGAGTGGCCACAAGGCTTGGAAGGGAAATAACAGTTATTTTGAATTTTAACCTTTAACTTTTAACCTTTAATTTCACAGATGTTGTTTGGATTCAATATTACAAAAAGAAGAAGAAAGATGAGAAGGCGGAGCGAAGGCTGCAGGCATCATACATTTCAAAAGAACAAACAAAAAAACAAAAAAAGCATTTTTTTTTCTGGGGAAAAAAAAAATAAACAACAGCAACACACACTTCACTTTGTGTAAACACATCACGTGGGCTATTGACAAGAGTCGGCAAAAAAAAAATGATACAGGCGAAAAAGGAAAAGAAAACCGACGTGGAATGTGTCACATGTATCAAGGTCAAAACAACCGTGCTGACTATATCCATCCATCCATCCATCCATCTAGCAAACTACAGTAAAGTCTCGTTATATCGATATTCAAGGGAGTCCGAAAAAATATCGATATAACCGGGACTATCGATATATCCGACCCTGTTTGCATGTAATTTTCTCAGTGCGTGCATAGAAATAGTATCGATATAACCGGGACTATCGATATATCCGATATCGATATAACGAGACTTTACTGTAGTTAGTTTAAAAGGAAACAATACTCAATTATGATGAGAAAGCTTGCCATCTAGCTAGTGAGCTAGATAGTGAGCTATTTATCTGGCAAGCTAGCTTGCAAGCTATTTATCTAACTTGTGAGTTAGCGAGCTATCTTCCTAGTTAGCTAGGTATTTAGCTAGGGAGCGATCTACCTAGCTAGCTAGTTAGCGATCTACCTAGCTAGCTCGTTAGCGATCTACCAAGCTAGCTCGTTAGCGATCTACCTAGCTATCTAGTTAGCGATCTACCTAGCTATCTAGTTAGCGATCTACCTATCTTAGTAGCTAGCAATATACCTACCTAGGTAGCTATTTGGATTGGATTGGATTGGATTGGATTTGCCTTTATTAGTCTCACAGTGGAGAAATTTACATTTCACAGCAGCAAAGTGATGAAATATATATTGAAACATACATACATTGATACATGAACTATATCATATATTTCATGTTAATCGTGAATCTATTTCTATATTATATTTGGGAAAGTTTTTTTCCTTCATTGAAGGTGTGCCTTATACAGCACAGGTGTCAAAGTCAAGGCCCGGGGGCCAAATCCGCCCGCCACATAATGTTCTTCGGCCCGCAAAAGCAAATCAAACTTGTAAAATTCCATGATGCTTGCTAGAATCCTAACCAAAATTTCATATTTTTGGATGTAAACCACAATAACAGTCATTATTCTTGACTTCAGATTTGAAAACTAGTTATTCATTAGTTTGTTGTACGCTGTACATGTAATATGTGGGGGGGATTAAACATTCTAATGGCTTCCCCAAATTCATAACGTCCCTTGAGGGGATACCATAACTATAATGTGGCTTAACTATAATAACTATAATGTTTTTGACAGCCCCGTTATACAGTACAGTATATCGTAAACATTTGAAAATACACCATTTATTGGAGGTGCGCCTTATACACCGGAAAATACGATATATATATATAAATATATATATAAAATGAATAACTTGAGGCAAAGTTGAATGATTTTCTCACTGTTGGAAAAACAAACTAATAACTTCCTTCCTCTCCTTGGTTTTCACTTGTGAAATGTCAGAAGTAAAACTTCTAAAGAGTACTGACAAGCATACAAACAACAAGGAATGTCTAAAATAGGAATATATTCATATCACTTCTGCAAGCTCGGCCAGACTGTAGAAGATGTCCATAGAGCCCGTCTAATCTCTTTCCATGTCATAGCAATAATATGGCCTGGCAGTAGAGCAGTGAGCTGTGGAGCAGGAGTGTCCCTGTATTGAGGTTTTTTTCGTTGTGCCGAGTTAAAGATAGAAAGTGTGTCCTGTTGAACTAGGTGATAATTCAAAACTTGAAGCATTCCTTCATCCGTGTTCTTTAGAGCAAGGGTGGTCAATACGTCGATCGTGATCGACCAATCGATCTCCAAGGTCGCGTGACATTTGTCATGAACTGACCCTATACAAATAAAGTTGAGTTGTTTTGGGGGAAAAAAACGTTAGCCAATCAACCATCCCCACTTGATTGACAACCAATCAGATGGCATCTCATTATTAGGTACACTGTGCGTGCTCAAACAACGCAAAGTTAACAAGCTAGTTGTTAGTTACATCCTAATTTCCGCTCTGTTTTATCCTCTTAAACGTAAGAAAGGGGATAAAAATGAGTGGGGCAGCTGGACCAAGACTTTGGGTGAGAGGTGTTATAGACGCTGGACTGAAAATTAGATTTGGAATATATCTCAGTGTGGTTTCCATATCGCGAAAACAAGGCGTTATAAAGCTGCCCTGCCAACTCAGTGCCGTAAAGCATTTTTTTTTACCCCGTCGCACTTCCGTGTTCTCTCTGTGATATGCGTGCACTCATGGTCCACAATGAGGCACTCTCAATTGGCCACACGATAGGAATTTGGACTATTTCATGTAAGTTCTTATATTGTGGTGAAGAATGCTCATTTAGTTGGAATTCCAACAGCTGCTTTGTCTTTACATCATCTTCTTTTTCTTTCGGCTTTTCCCTTCAGGGGTCGCCACAGCGAATCAGTATCCTACATCTAACCCGGTTTTGTGCATCCTCTTCTCTCACACCATCTAGCTAGCGAGCTATTTATCTAGCTCGATAGCTAGCGAGCTATCTCCCTAGCTAACTAGGTAGCTAGCGAGCGATCTACCTAGATCGCTAGCTAGCGATCTACCTAGCAAGGTAGCTAGCTATTTATCATGTGTTTCAAGTTAATAGCGAATCTATTTCTATATTATATTTGGAATACGTTTTTTCATTCACTGTCTTTACATCATAGTAACCGTAAATGTACGATGAATTTAGTCAGCGTGTAAAACATCTCCATCATACTGTAGATTGTCATGCTAAAGATCTGCGGTTATATACAGCACGTTAAGATAAAGTATAAGTCTCATTTGCCAAAGGCCTGTAAACAGACCTCTTGGCCCTGCAAGCTTCTTTTATGGATTATAAGCTTTGTGCTCTCAGTAGTTTGGAACACCTGGAGCATCGCAGTTTTAGCACTACTGTGTGTGTGTGTGTGTGGATGGGTGGGAACAGGCATCATCGCTTGCGGGTTACACAAATAGATCGCTGAGGTATACAGTATCTAGCACCTACTTGGTGGCACATATATATACGTGTCAAGGCCACTCTTTTTAGCATATATACCATGTTTCAATTTCAAATTAACTTAAATGTCAATTCTCCCAGAAGGACCAAGACAGGCATCGAAATCAGAATGACTTTAAGAAGATCAAAATCCTGCAGTAGAAACAATCGTGCACAATTGTCTTTGCAAAAACAACTGTTGCAATGGTGAATTGTCTTTTGCAAAAACAACTGTCACGTCCAGTTAAAACAGTTGAGAATAGTCTTGCCTGGTCCAAGGGGGAAAAAAAAGAACAATTGCAAAAGAAGCACAAATGGTCGCGGCTTTACAAAAGCTCTTTTGTTAGCTAATGCATGCAATTGTGAATAGTGCAATGGTTTATATTTAGTAACTTCCTGCATTGTCCTTGCACTGATGGGCTGTCTCCCTTTAGTCCGACCTTATGCATTAATGGACTAAAAGCCACAGGAAGTGTTTGCCTTTTCGCATCGCAGCAGACTGTCGACACATGGCACGGGTCTGAACCATTCAGTGTATTTGACGTTCCAAAGGCTGTCCTCTTTCCTCGTCGTACTTCTGCTTAATATTTCAAACGGCACAATCTCATGTTATGGGAGAGAGGCCATGCTCAGCAACCGAGTGGAAGCCCTGAGCTCAGATTTGAGCGATGGCTGACATCCCGGAGCTGCCAGCCACACTACGTCCCTTCCGCCCAGAGCAGATCGATCACAGCTTGCGCTAAGTCCGCCGGCACTGGCAATATTACAAAACACAGGTGAGATATTTCTAGCTCCGTGCCATTTCGATGATAAATTGATTCCCGCGAGCATGTTCTTCGTTTATTTTCTATGGGCGTGATGCATTTGAATATTCAATGATCGTCTCAGACTGGAAAAATTAGGCATAAAATTAATACTTTTTTGAAATGTTCAAGATTAATCGATAATAAACTACAAAGTATGCAAAAAAAGCCTGATTGATCCTTCTCAACTGCCAACACGACCCATTTTATGAGATATTTCATGTGTGATGTGGTGTGTTTCATTAATCCGATTTGAGATATTTAGAAATTACATTTTATTTGAAAGACTGTGGTCATCCAAATATTGCCGAATTGACTATAAAGGGGATGCATGTTCCAGTTCCCAAATCAGTTCTTTTCAAATGCAGTTCCTTCCTCAAGATGATGTCATACCTGTCAACTGGCTGTCTTTTGCCAAAATCCGTAAGATTTTTGCTCATTTTTACATGTGTACGGCATACAAGAAGATCTGTACAGAAAATGCATTTTTCAATCTAATTTTGAGAAGTTTTCGATTCTCTTTTCATCATTAAGTATTCAAAGTAAAAAAAAAAAGTCAAAAGTCAGCTTTATTGTCAAATATGCTAATATGTATATTCGGAGTAATGTTAATTATAACAAATATCGTAAAAATCAGAGTCGACCACTGAGAAAACAAGTCCGTGAGAAAATTTTCGAGAAAAAAAACACAATTTCCGAGAAGACAAGTTTCGGTAAAATTTTCGGTCAAATTGGTGAAATTAAACATTTTACTGTTTTTTTTTTCATTCATCTTTTTTTATAAACATTATACATTGTAAGAACACAAATTCAATGTTTTTTTTTCCTGTGCACAAACTCAATTTGTGCACAGCAAAAAGGCCAATATGCTCTACAACAAGGAACATACTTGATTATTGCTAGAAATATGTTGTAACTTGTTCAAAGTATTCATGTTTACACGTGAAATTTTGGTCATAAAAATAAAAATAATGAAATATTATACACACATGTTTTTTTTGACAGTAAGTAAGGAAGAATAGAGCCATTAGTAAGGTCACAATGTTTGGCATGTTGACAGGTATGCTATGTGCTAGCTTGGTTTGTTGCTAATGTGGTCAAGAACACAACTAGCTGTATCATAAAGCAGAAAAGATTTATGTCAATATGCCTTTTATTATATTACAAAATTGTGTAATGAAATATTATACACACATGTTTTTTTTTGACAGTAAGTAAGGAAGAATAGAGCCATTAGTAAGGTCACAATGTTTGGCATGTTGACAGGTATGCTATGTGCTAGCTTGGTTTGTTGCTAACGTGGTCAAGAACACAACTAGCTGTATCATAAAGCAGAAAAGATTTATGTCAATATGCCTTTTATAATAGTAAGAGTAAAGTATAATAGTAAAGTATCTGAAAGGACAGAAAAAAGGAGCGAAGTAAACCTTTGTCTACCTATTATTAGCACTATTATTTTGATGACGTCTTCTCTGCTGAGTCATGCAGCTAACTGTCTTTTGTCTTCCTCTAGATAACAGGTGTCAAACTACGGTTCTGGTGGGCTACTATACTGCATTTTTAAGATGTTTCCTCTCTTTTTAGAGGCCAAATAATATTCATGGCTTTTCAACTACTGTTTACAAAAAAAAATCACAGTCGCAAAGAATCAAACCACAGAAGAGTCGATAATAGCGAAAGACCATTGCCTTTTATAAAACATCTCAAGTGCAGAGTTCACGTCTCACTGGTGTTTGATATAAAATGAAAATAAAAATGTTCTCACCAAAAATGTCATGTTGAGGTCCGTCCCCTTGACTGTTATTTGACAAGGTTGCATCCTCTGCGTTTTCTTCAGATCCGAATTGCCCTAAGCTAACAATCACGACAGCTCTGCAGACTACCAATGCTGTAAATAAACCATGAAAAAAACATTTTCAATTGATTTTATTTTTTTTAATTCAAGGTAACCTACAAAAATTTAGATCAATTAAAGACGCTCAGTGGAATTATGAGTCAATTCCCAAATCAAAATCTGATGACAGAAAAGCACTCATACTAGCTTAAAAGGACAACCGACGCCTCCGGAAAAGTGTCCATAATTTGTAAAATCACTTCAAGTGACTTCTACTGAGTATATTTTACAAAGATTCCACCGCATAGCTATATTTTACGTTTTAAGACTCGCGCTGAATATTCAGGAAGTCTTGTTTTTGAGTTGGTGACGATACCTACCGTGACATCACGGTAGGTATCGTCACTGACCGAGAAAGCAACACACAATGGATTTGGGGTACTTTGTTTGGTCTGAAAACTTCGTGTTGATGGCAAAATTAGAAGGAAAACACATAAATAATGCGATGGAGAATCGTTGTGTGTTGCACCAAGACTACTATTTGATACTAACTGACACAAATTCCCAGCAGACAAATCAGCCCATTTCCAACGGAGCGTGGGCGCCATCTTGTGCATTTTCTGGGACGCTACATTGCAGTCCAGACACCTCAAAATGACACGGAAGGACTTCTTTAATCGATTGCAAACATGTATGCTTTCCTCTTCAGAACTATTTGAATCATATTCATATCTGGATGAGTAACAAGAAAGCATATTCTCTGAATCTGAAGCCATTGTTTTGATTCGCGACCGAGGCAAGACGTCTTGGCGTGACGTCACGAACAAGGGGCGGGACCTTCTGAAACTGAAACTTTCTGAGGTCATTTTGAAGTAGTTTTGGGACACTACAAGTCATTGTTTTGGGTATTTTAGATGCTATAAAACGTTTTTCTGATGTCAGTTAGGAAACAAAAAAATGGTGTCGGTTGTCCTTTAAGAGCTGCAGGCTACCCCCGTCCCAAAAAAATCCCACCCCTCTGTATTTATTGACATCCCAGAGTGTTTTATCCTCAGATCACAACCTATAATGTGGTAAAATCCAGACAAAAGTCAAAGGCCAGAGAAGTCGAGTGTTTTCGCATCAATAACTGATTTCCCAGAGGAGGTTGAGTTCATTCCTTCACACTTAATTTACCGTAGTTAAGTGGCTCCTGTGATGATGTCGGGTGAATGACATCACGGTTTGAGTTTCAAATACATTTGCTTGACTTTCTATTGTGGAAATACTAATTTGGGTTTATCATCAGCTGTTCTGATAGAGCGAAGGCAAATGGAAATATAACAATTGGAAGGGTATCGAAAATAGTGCTGTGACATGTGCCCACATTTTCAACAAATCAATAGCTTTAATCAGTAAATGTGAATATGTGTACGAGGACCGAGAATCAATACTGCGTTTTTTTTTCAGTTCATTCGTTTTCAAACATTAAAATAGCTCCATTTAACATTACCACCCCCAGCCCACCCAGTCCACAGTTTTGTCTCGAGTATTCATTACTGGAAAGAAAAACAAAAACAAAAGCACCCATGGGCACCATTTCATGCATAAAAACATGGATGATAAATTATGGACTTTTTTCTCAATAATTAAATAAAACATGAATTGGAAGTGAAAGCAGTGTGAAATATATAAATCAATATGAGGAATGGAAAATACAAACTCCACCTTGGGTCAGAAATTGCCGAGAAATACTGTAAATACACTTTTTTTTAAATATTTGGTGAGTTCAGTTTATTAGTGTCGAGCAAAATATACGAGGAGATGAAATTGGCTAAACAAGCAATAAAAACATAACATATTGATGGATGGGCTCGCTATAATAAGACTGGGCCACAAGAATTAATTAATCCACAAATGAACGATATTTGACAGGAAGAGTGAAAGAGCAGAGAGGAAACAGAAAGGAGTGCCCATGAACAGAAATAGGCACTTAATTTGGATCATACAATACGATGACAAGGCAAAAATGTATATATGGCACTGATGAAGAAGGAAAATATTCCGGTGTTACAAAAACGTGACTTCATGGGGGAAAAAAACAAAATTTCACAAAGTAATGTAAAATGGTGGATCATATTTTTTTGCATTATAATGAGATGCAGAGTAGAAGATGCACCTTCAATTATTGGCCTATTAAAAAAAACATTTTTCAAATATAGGCCACTATAGACACTATGCCTTTCCTTTTTGTTTCTCTACTTCTTCCTTTCCTTTCCTCTTCCTTTCATCATTTTGTTGCTGTGAAATGTAAATTTCTCTCCAGCGAGACGAATAAAGGTAAATCCAAACCAATCCAATAAGGCGCAAAGAATAGATGCTACAACAAGGGCTGCGGTTGTGTTATACATCCACTAGATGAAGCAACGCTAAAGGGAATACAATACAATACAGGACTATTTACAGAGAGATTTTACAATTTAGCTACAACAGAGCGCTTTACACCTTAAGAGAACAATTAAAATAACATGCCCAAGAATATTGAAATATTAATCCATATTTAAGGTGCAAATTATCTATCCATTCATCCATTCATTTAACTGGCTATTTATACTACTACTACTACTAATAAATAATAATAATAATAATAATAATAATAATAATAATAATAATAATAATAATAATACATTTCATTTATAAGCGCCCTTCAAAACTCTCAAGGTCACTTTACAGTCACAGGATAAGTTTTTCTGTAGGTGAGCAGCGGCAGCCACACGGGCCAGCCTTCATTCAACCCGGAAGTAACTCAAATAGAATATTAAGACAAATAGATAGAAAGCTAGCTAGCAAGCCAATAGATTGCTAATAGCTAGCCAGCTAGATAGCTAGCCAGCCAGCCAGATAGCCATTGTACGGTATTACAGAAAAGACAAAGAGAATATACTTCGCACAATATTTCTTACTAATGTCAATATAAACAAATATGTATTGTATTGAATTGAGACACAATAATCCAGTCCGAAGTCATTTTCGGGACCATTTTCTACTATCTATCTATCTATCTATCTATCTATCTATCTATCTATCTATCTATCTATCTATCTATCTATCTATCTATCTATCTATCTATCTATCTATCTATCTATCTATCTATCTATCTATCTATCTATCTATCTATCTATCTATCTATCTATCTATCTATCTATCTACCTACCTACCTACCTACCTACCTACCTACCTATCTGGCTTGCTAGCTAGCTACCTCTCTCTCTCTCTCTCTCTCTCTCTCTCTCTCTCTCTCTCTCTCTCTCTCTCTCTCTCTCTCTCTCTCTCTCTCTCTCACTTTTTCTCTTACAAGAGTGTAACGTTGATTCAGTGTTTTTCAGTGGTTTACCTTCCATTGGTGTCATATTCACATTTAACACAGAAGTGTATTTTCATTTTATTTTATCAGACACTTCTGTAGAGCCTTTTAAAAACATAATGTAGGTATAGTAATGAGGAATAAGCGGTACGGAAAATGAGATGAGAGTATTTTTTGTTTTATGTATTTATTTATTTATTTTTGAACAGGCAATCTGTACAGAACTATCAACCACTAGATTGGTATGTTTCTCATTAGTATTCATGTCCAAGATATTTGTGAAGATTTGTCTGTGTTAGAGAGTGGATTTGCGTTTCAAATAATTTGCTTATGAAGGTCACAATGATTTATTTTAAAGCTAAAGACACCTTTTAAATATTTGTTTAATGGAATATGAATCACATCTAAACCGGGGCAGATTAATAGATGCGCTGTTGACATTTGCAAGGGGCGGTGGGGTGCGAGTGTGGGTTGCTCAGTTTGTTGTCATAGCATCATTTGGAATTGATAAATGGTGCAGAGTTCTAATGGAGTTGGAACAGGGTCAATAACAACTTCAACATCATCTCATTAACTGCTATTTTTGTTTATTTGTCACGCACGGCCATTTCAATGATTGGAGTGTCACTCGGTAATTTCCTTCATGTTCCCTCAGATTTTAAAATGGCTCCATTGCAAGTCACATAAGTAAAGTCGAACGGGAGATCTACACGCTAGTTACACACAAACAGGAGGATGAAATTGGGCATGATATTTCAGGGATCATTTAGATGCTGAGCAATTTTGGTAGCTGGGTGACAATTAAAATGACTTCATCTTCTGAAAAAAAAAATATTAAAAATAATAATACACTGCAATTTAGAACTGATTATTGGTTTTAGTTTTGTGGACCAAAATTAAGCAAATTATGTTTGAAGTCCCCTTCAATTTACTTTCATAATAATAAAGGACTTTGAACGGCTAAGTGATGATGACTCTTAGCCGTGTTTTAATATGTGTCACTTATTATTATTATTATTGGTTTTAATTCAGCTGCAGTTGCAAAAAACTTATAACTGCCACCCACTGCTCTACAACCAGTGTGTGCATATGTGTGTTTCTCATGATCACTTCTGTTATGGCTTCAATGCAAAATACATGTCAAACTTGTCGCGGCTTGGAATTGAAGCGGATTTACATGGGACAGGAGATGTGAGACAATCTCTTTTCATCAATGGATGCTACAGCTTCGTGTTAGCTTTCAACATTTAGCTTCTTGCAGACATGCACATTTCACCATGACGTCCCTGATCCACTGGTGAAAAGGATTGATCTTCTGCGCTTTCATCTAGAACTGCTTAATGCAACAAAGAGGGTGCAGAATATGCTTAAAATTGAAATGTCTGTGTCTTTTGTGTTGTGTCACATTTATTTATTTACTATTATATGGCGCCACAAAAGTGGCTGCCTTTACAGCAGCTCCTCCATTTTGTTTTTATACTTCTTCCTTTCCTTTCCTCTTACTTTCAGCACTTTGCCGCTCTGAAATGTGGATTTCTCCACTGCGAGACCAATAAAGGCTAATCAATTCATCCATCCATCAAGAATATGTAAGTATTCAGGACAAAAGATGAATCTCCGTTTTTATCAAATCCAACAATTTATGAAGCGATCAATATTTCGTTTTGCTGGATTAGGCTACAAATGTTGTCTTTTCCTGATATGCTGTACAGATGTATATACACATGTTTGATATTCGGTAAGTAACAGATATTTTAACACAAACGGTGCAGCAACAGGTCATTGTTATAACAATACACACATGTTTTCTATCTATATCTTTTGTGATAAATAATTCAAACAGAATGTACTTCCTGAGCAGTTGTGATCACTATTATCAAAGGTGTCAAAAGGCATCAAGGGTATCAAAGGCAAGACATGTTGCATTTGTATTTTTTTTCTTTCTAGGAGACGGGAACATCTCAAGGGCATTTTATTCATTTCAAAGGGGAACAGTCATTGAGGAAAGCATTGTTTTGAGTGACGGGCACGGTTACAGCCCCATTTTATTTTTATCATCTATTTGTGACTTTACTCTTGCAAGAACATTTACTGTCGGACAAAAGACAAGATGTCAAGAGTCAACTGGATGAAAAGTGGGTCGCAAAATAATGCTGTTTATTTCTAAAGGACAGCGGGCTGGACTCAATTGAATTAAATGACGACGGGGAGGGAGAATGAGGGTAGGGTGAGGTGGGCACATCTCAATTGCACTGCACACTCCGTAAATCAAAAATCTGTTCGGTCTAATGATTCTGTCGGAGGAATGGAATTAATCCCTTAATCCAGGGGTGGGCAAACTTTTTGACTCGCGGGCCGCATTGGGTTCTAAAATTTGACAGAGGGGCCGGGCCAGGAGCATTTGGAGGGAGTGTTTGGGCCGGAAATACTCCGAACAAGTTATGTCCATAATTTATAAAATCACTTCAAATGACTTCGACTGAGCGTATTTTACAAAGATTCCACAGCATATAGCTATAGTTTACGTTTTAAGACTTGCGCTGAATATATGAAGTCTTGTTTTCGAGTTGATGACGATCCCCATGTGACGTCACGTTTGGACCGCCCTGACCGAGAAAGCGACATACAATGCATTTTGGGTACTTTGTTTAGTCTGAAAACTTCGTGTTAATCCGTGTTGATGCCGAAATTAGAAGGAAAACACATAAATAACGCCATGGTGAATCGTTGTGTGTTGCACCAAGACAACTATTTGATATTCGCTGACACAAATTCCCAGCGACAAATCAGCCCATTTCCAACGGAGCTTGGGCGCAATCTTCTGCTTTTTCTGGGTGCTACATTGCTGTCATTGACGGCTCGAATTGATATGGGAGGACTCCTAGAATCAATTGCAAACATTTATGCTTTCCTCTTCAGAAGAACAAGAACAAGAAAACATCTTCTCCGAATCTGAAGCCATTGTTTTGATTCTCGAGCAACCTTCTGAAACTGGCCATTTCCGGATTCATTTTGAAGTCATTTTTATTGGTGTTTTTCATTTAACTAAAAATATCAGCCTGCCTGATTTGGGTATTTTAGATGCTATAAAACGTTTTTCTGATGTCAGTGGGAAACAAAAACAAAAAATGGTGCCGGTTGTCCTTTAAATGTAGTATGTACAAACCTCATAGCACAGTAAAAACACTACAACCCAATTTATTAACTGTCTTTCAAATGTGAAAAATATCCCTGATCAGTTAATAAATTTGTCTCAAGGAATATGGCGTTTGCATACTATTTCGCAGATACTTGGAGGAGGAAATGGAAATAGATTAAAATAACATATGCACTGTGATTTATCAAGATTGCGTCTGTTTTTAAGTTTCCATCGAAGGGGCAAAGAAATCAACATTTATTGAAACATGGAATCACTTTCAACATTCAAAACATATTATTACACAACGAAATATTCAAGCTCAATAATACCTACTTGTGTTAAATTCCGCCAAATCATAGATGGTTTGTCCTGACCGCGCGCTCAACAAACTCCTCACTGACGCTCTCGCCTTCACGCGCTAACAAAACACGTGTACCGTCGCCGAGCACACAAACATAGACTACCTGCAGTTGAAATTTGCATACTCGGCTCGGCAGCCAATCAGAAGCCTGCTTCTTTCTTCCGGACTTTCGCAAGCGTTACAAAGTCGTGCAATTGCATGTCATTTTCCAAAATAGATGCACAGAACCTCAAACTAGAAGAAAGATTCAAAAGAAGCTAACAACATATGTGACGCTACAAAACGTAAATTTACATTAAACCGTGACTGTAAAGTGTACGTGAGACTTGTGAAAGGGGCTTAGTGGCTCGTAGGAATCAATGCAAACGTTGCATTGTGCACCACAATGACAATCGACTACTGTAGCAAAATTTACAGCCATGCGCATTTGCCGTAAATTAAGCAAGGTAGCATTTGTAGTTGGTGCATTCTTGATTTAAAAAAAAACTTTATACTTTGTGACAATGTTTCTTAATGGGATTGGTCTCATTTTGCTTCAAGTTGGGAAAAATGGGGCAGGCAACTTTTCAGTTATCTGCCCTGTTGTTCGCTAGCTTTTTGTCATGAGTTTTAGACAGTTTGTACTATAATTTGGGCAAGTTCGGCGGGCCGGATTGAAAAGCCTAACGGGCCGTATGTGGCCCGCGGGCCGTAGTTTGCCCATGCTGCCTTAATCAGACCACATTATGCATTTATGTAGTAATATTCACATCAGGAGTTCTGTTTTTATTTTTTTATCTGAATAAAACCGACACTGCAAAATGTCGCTATTTTCTTCAACTTTTAACTCACGAATGTATTCAGGAATTAAAAATATGACATAGAGCGCCATTCCTGATTTTTTTCGGATTTTGTTTTTTCTTGTTTGGGTGCCGATAAAGCGCTGGCCAGACCTCTGGCAATGTTTTTTTTTTTCCCGTTCACATGGGGCAGAATTCCCATTTTTTCCATGTTAGCGCTTTGTTCCTGCTTCTGCTGTTTTTAAAACGGTATATAAACAAATCTGCATGCATTGCATTGCACTTTGGACAGCCGCCCTCATTTCAAGCTCATATAACTGCAGACCCATATAATTTAGGAATTAACTATTTTTTTTCTGATTAAAGAATAGAGTCTAAGGTTTCTGCAATGGGTCCTGTGACAATGACAAAAACCTTGGCACTGGAGTGGACACATTTTTGCAATTGTCTGGCAGTGAATGAGTGAAATGGAATTAAATTCTGTCTATTTGGAAAACATGTAAGTATTGATGCTATTATATAAAGGAAATGAAAGCACCATGATTCCTTCCAGAAACACACGTCATGTCAATGACAATTCTTAAAAAAAAGGAAAAACGGAGTAATCTGTGGGCCAATGAAATGAAATGGGATTGTTGCGGATTATGGCAGAAATAATGAAGGGGGGATGGAATACATTATATGCAGATTACACAAATCCCTATAATCTGTCTGTCCTAAATGAGCTTTGTTCTTCATAAGCGAGATTCCATCTGTCCCCCAGGAGACAATGTTTCACTGATGCCACCGCTTCCTTGTTGTGTAAGGACAAATCTAAGTGTGTGTTATTGAAATCTTTGGCAAATGAAAGGAATTACCCGCTTCAAATTGGCGATCCATTTAATATTGCTATTGTGCAATATTGCGCAACAGTAACTTCAAAATCATATTCAATCACAGTTGATGAAAAGGTTTCTTCAGCCGTCATCTGTACTTCTTTTCAAAAAAAAGTACAAATGACGGCTGAAGAAACCTTTTCATCGATGTACCACTCCTGTACGACTGAGATCTTACACAGACGTTCAATCACAGTTGTTAATAGTTCAATCCTTTCTTGGAACTGTATTGTCTTGAGTGTCATTTTATAGTACAGTGATACCTCGGCTTACAAACGCTTTAGCTAAGGAACTTTTCACTTTACGAATGTTAAATTCGCGAGAATATAATGGAGCGCCACAATGAATGATGTGTCGTTCGCGAACCAGCCGCTTCTTGGAGCTGAATCTCTAAAGTGAACGAAGCTGGAAATGGCAGCCGTCTTTTTTTTGGTCCTCTATTCCCCGCCCCCAGTCTTTGGTTAAATCCGCACGTGATTGGTCAAGATCCGTGGTAGAGGAAGGAGGGGACACACGCAGCAGGACACACGCAGCAGTGAGCACTTCCTCCCAAAAACAAAATGGCGTCTTCGGTTAAAGCCACGTGATTGGTCAAGAACACAGCAGGGGGGTTAAACATTAAAGAGACAGGCAGACGACAGAGAGTGAGAAAACACACACACACACACACACACACACACACACACACACACGCACGCACACGCACACACACACACACGAAAGGGAGACGACAGAGCTTGAAACAAAAAAAAAACAAAAGTGGAAAAAAAGTGAACTGGTAAGAAAATGGATAGAAAACAGTGACATTTGGACTCGTTTCAACTTTATTGATAGTTCAAAGGCAGAGTGTAGACTGCAAGGTTAAAATATCCCATCAATCGGGCTCCACAAAAAACCTGCACAAGCCATCTGTAAAATTTAAAGAGAAGTTACAAGCAAGGGAACCACCTATTAATGAAGTTTCTAGTGTGTCTGCCAGTATATGTTGCGGTTGCAATATCACAACTTCTAAGATGTACAACCCAGAGCTCCTTGACACACTATGCAAACACCTATGCATTCCATCAAGCCATCAACGACCATCACAAAGGTAAATAAAACGCCTTTTTTATACAGTACAGTTAATTTCTTTTATTACAATACCATAGTATATTTATTATACATAAAATAAGGTATATTGTGTGTACTTTTTAGGCTTATTCAGTTGAAAATTATGTTTTATGGGCACCTGGGAACGTATTATTCTCATTTTAATGGTTACCTATAGGACATTAATGTTTGGAATACACACTGTTCGCCTTACACACACTTTCTGGGAACCAATTAAGTTAGTAAGACAATGTATCACTGTATATTTATTTATATTTGCCCTTATTTGGTTTTGCTTTAAAAACAATGCATATTTGTTGCAAGCAGCATTCACCAGGCGATATGAAAATAACAAGGCACTTTATTCTTGTTCTTTTATTATTCTTTTTTTTCTCCCCAACCAGCCTGCTTTCTTATTTGTAATTTGACACATCAATCCAATACCTGTACGTTAATTCTTCTAAACTGTTGCGATTGTGTGAGTGCATGAAGAACAATTTCACTCCAATTCTTGTTCTCCCTTCTGCCTTCTATTGATAAACATCAAAAGGAACGTAACAACAAAAGAAATCCATGATGCTTTTATCATTCAGTTATTTATATTTTTACAGACCAAGCATTTGCGCTTGGAGAGCAACACGGCGGACATGAATCCAGCCAAGCAAAACGTGGTATAATGCTTTCATTTACCCAGTCAAGACTTGGCAGCACTCGGGTACGGCAGTTCAGTCAATAACTGTGACATCCACATTTAATGACTTTTTTTTTTGCCGTTGTGTGCAACATCTATTATATGGTCGGCCTTTAAAGTAGAAGCTTGCACAACAACATCTTACAAATGGGATTTGTATTTATTTATTTATTTATTTTTGCGTGTTGCTGATGAGACAGCATTGTCAAAACAATCATCCTACACATGAAAAATACTGCAAAACCTGGACACGCGCCAGATCCGTTGTAGCAAAGCACATTTGAAAAGAACGACTTTTCAAAGATTGCACCAGATCACTCGCACTCCCACATATTGTCTCTTCAGTTTGTATACGGTATGAGATCGTATGTAGGATCATCGGTAAAAATATGTCATTTGGTTATGTTATGCTATGATGTCTGTAAATGCGAACTAAAGACACTTAAAGGACAACCGCCGTCACTTTTTTGTTTTTTAACTGACATCAGAAAAACATTTTATAGCATCTAAATTACCCAAAACACGCAGTATATTCTTAGTCAAATGCAAAACACCAATAAAATGATTTAAAGTGTCCAAAATCTGCAAAAAAATTGAGCTGCGAATTGAGCATTTTCAGAAAAGTCCCGCCCCCAGTTCGTGACGTCACGCCAAGGCGTCTTGCATTGCTAGTGAATCAAAACAATGGCTTCAGATTCGGAGAAGATGCTTTCTTGTTACACATCCAGTTATGAATATGATTCAAATATTTCTGAAAAGGAAAGCATACATGTTTGCAATCGATTAAAGAATTTATTTGTGCCATTTTGAGGCCAGATTGGGGGGAAATCTCTCACACAAAAAAAGAGGCACAAAATGGCGACCTCCTGTGGCCACCTCCATTTCCACAGGCTGATAAATTCCTTATATGGCGCTTGGACGCCCTCTTCTGGCGGCTTTTGGGTGCAACACGAGGTCCCCAGACCAAACAAGTACAGCAAAATACATTGACGTGATGGAAGGACCGCTTCAATGCGTATTTGTTACGGTCATGGGGCGGTCCTTTAGTGACGTCACGTACGGACTCGTCACCAACCAAAAAACAAGACTTCCTCATATCCTCATATTCAGCGCGAGTCTTAAAACGGAACATATAGCTATATGCGGTGGAATATATTTTACGTTTTAAGACGCGCACTGAATATTCAGGGCGTCTTGTTTTTGAGTTGATGACGATGCCTGACGTGACGTCACGCCTGGAACACCCCTGAACGAGAAAGCGACACACAATGCATTTTGGGTACTTTGTTTGGTCTGAAAACATCGTGTTGATCCGTGTTGATGGCGAAATTAGAAGGAAAACACATAAATAAGGCGATGGTGAATCGTTGTGTGTTGCACCAAGACTACTATTTGATATTCGCTGACACAAATTCCCAGCGGACAAATCAGCCCATTTCCAACAGAGCTTGGGCGCCATCTTGTGCATTTTCTGGGACGCTACATTGGAGTCCTGACGGCTCGAGTTGATACGCAAGTACTTCTTTAATCAATTGCAAACATTTATGCTTTCCTCTTCAGAACTATTTGAATCATATTCATAACTGGATGAGTAACAAGAAAGCATCTTGTCCGAATCTGAAGCCATTGTTTTGAATTGAGAGCAAGGCAAAGACGTCCTGGGGTGACATCATGAACGACGGGGCGTGACCTTCTAAAACTCGCAATTTCCGGGATCATTTTGAAGTAGTTTTGGGACACTTCAACTCATTTTTATTGGTGTTTTGCATTTGACTAAAAATATCAGCCTGTGTGTTTTGGGTATTTTAGATGCTATAAAATGTTTTTCTGATGTCAGTTAGGAAACAAAAAATACTAATACATTTCATTTCATTTAGAAGCGTCTTTCAAAACTCCCAAGGTCACTTTACAGTCGCAGGATAAGTTTATTCTGTGGGCGAGCAGCGGCAGCCACATGCGCCAGCGTTCACTCAACCCCGAAGTAACTTAAATAGATAGCAAGCTCGCTAGCTAGCGAATAGATAGATTATAGCTAGCAAACAGATAGCTATTAGCTAGCGAATAGATCGCTATTATAGCTAGCAAATCGATAGCTAATAGCTAGCGAATAGATCGCCACAAAAGTACAAAAGTAGTTTTAAAGCTGCCGTACGCGCTTTTTTTGCGCAATGCCTCTGAAAGATCTGCGAGGTAAAACTGTTCACCTGATGAGTCAGGATTTATTCACTCCGGTACCATTTCCAAAGTGGTGTCGGCATGTATAGTCGCAGATCATGGTCACTAGTCTTAATAGCGTTTTTCATAAATATATGGCTGCATCATCCACATAAAAGGCTTTTTCGATTGCTACTCTTGCAAGCTGACAAATCAGTGCAATACAGACTCATCTTCATTTCATGAATCAATATTGTGAGATGAATTTATGGGAAATACACCCGACTATAAAACTTATGTTACATATGTTCACTCCAGAATTGGCGGACATCTTTTTTTAATTCTCAATCCGTGCACCAAATACAAAAAAATGGCAACTTCCAATTTAAATCATGGGTAACCCAAAACAAAATATAACAAAAGCAGTCATAAAAATGATTATTAATAATAAAAAAATAGTTTTAGCAAACACATGTTACAGTCGTGGATATTTTCTGGAGTCGTGTCTTGTTGAACAGACATTTAATTACAATTAAAATTACAAAACCTAAAATCGGACAGAAAACGAGACTCCACAGAAATAAGCTAATAGCTCAACAAGCTAATAGCTCAACAAGCTAATAGCTCAGAGGTGGAACTACCCTAAGTCATCTCTTCTATGTATAATATTTTTCAATGGTTTGAGCATGAATCATCATTCATACTAAGTCACCCCAGTCACGCATTTGATCAGAAACAGATATATGTAGCAATCATTTTGCATTCTGCATGTTTCATTCTGCTAGCTAACACGGCAAGCATTTACCCCTGAGTCAAAACTCGAACATTAGCATTTATTTTTAAACCTTATTTTCACCTCTGAGTGTTCTCGCTGTTTGGTTGTTTATGTTCTGAGTAAGCACATACTCCAACACACAATTAATGACCACTTCAATCGCCTAAATTTGTTTTTGGACAAATGTTCTTGAAAGGTCATGCTAAAAATGTCCTAGAGGCAAGTCGAATTAAATGAAAAAGGGGGCTTGCGCCGAACATTAATACATCCAGTATGTAAGAAAAGGAAAAGTGTCCATTTAAATAACCTTGCTTAAAATAGTTAGAGGGTGTCATTAATCTTCATGTCATTCCCAAGGATAAAAGAGAGACTTAATTAGAGCTAATAAGAATTTCATCTCCCACTCTACCCCGACCTGTCAATTGGTGGTGATGATTCACTTTGTCTGTTCTGGGAGGTTGGGGGGGGGGGGGGGGGGGTATAGAAGTGACCAAAAAGTACATCTAACATGAATGACTGCAATTCAAAATATAATACACTTGTAAAATTACTTTATAGTTTAGCTTTTGAAAACCATTTTGATTTACTGTATGAACAGTGTCATATTCCGATACATATTCCGCTGGGGGACTAGTTTTCGGCGGATGAACACCAAACCGCACGGTCGAACAGTGCAACGGTGGCTGCCGGACTAGTTTTCTTCACTCGGATATCATCAAGAGGCTACATCAACGACCATCACAAAGGTAAATAAAACGACTTTATTATAGAGTACAGGTTATTTCTTTAATTATGATCCAATATCACGTTTATTATAAGTAAAACAAGGTATATTTTGTGTAGTTTTAAGGCTAATTTACTATAAAAATTATGTTTTATGGGCACCTGGGAACGGATTATTCTCATTTTTAATGGTTTCTTATGGGAAATAAATGTTTGGCAGACAAACTTTTCGCCATACACACACTTTCTGGGAACCATTACAGTTTGTAAGTAGAGGTATCACTGTATAATGTAAAGTATATTTACTTAAGTGTGTTGTGATGTTCACTTCAGCTTGCAAGCTAGCTAGCTATGCCTAAGGCTCGAAAATGCAATTGACCTTGGCTGTGGGCACGGGCACGGACACTTTAGAGTGCCTCGCTGACAGTCGACAGCGCTCGTGCGTCACAGCGAGAAGGGCGAAAATGGGAGGAAATAAAGTCAGATCTGTCAGCTCGGGTGTTCACGGTGTCCTCATGGTGGTGTTGGAAAAGCCTTGAAGGGTAAACTCCAGCCACCGGAATCTTCCGGAAGATTATTTTTGTAGCTCAAATGTAGTGTAATAAAAGTGCTAGACAAAGTTAGTTCAATTTTACAAGGTCATCAAAGTCATTTTGTATTTATTGTTGGTAGCGGGTAGTTTCAAGAATATGTCACAGCATACAAACCGATTTGATTGCAACTGTTCATTTTGGACCGGAGTAGAGCTTTGGTTTTATGTACTGCTGCTTCATGATTTAGATTTTTAATGAACAAAAGATGTCAAAGTTGTTAGCCTCAACCATCTCTGTGTTGTTTCAAATCTTGAAATGCAAATTTCCCCATTGTGGGACGAATAAAGATTTTCTGATTCTGATTCTGAATACATATTTTCACAATACGTTACTGTGTAAATTTTGCTAGGAATAAACTTTAAACAAATCTATAACAAGATCAAATGATTTGAAATGCTACCAACTGGTTGATTATTTTTATAAACACTTCACATTTATTAACTCATTCAGTGCCATTCACAAATTTATTCAGGAATTGAAAATATGACGTAGAGCGCCATTCCCGAATTTGTTTGGGTTTAGTTTTTTTCTTGTTTGGGTGCCGATAAAGCGCAGGCCAAACCTTTGTCCTCTGCAAGGGGGCAGCAAGTCCCTATTTTCCATGTTAGCACTTTGTTCCAGCTTCAGCTGTTGTTAAAGCGGTATATAAACCAATATGTGTGTATTGCATTGTATTTTGGACAAACATCCTCATTTCACGCTCATATAACTCCATACCTATATAATTTAGGAATTAACTCTTTTTCTGATGAAAGAAGAGAGTCTAGGGTTTGTTATGCTGCATTGAATGTTTATGTCATCCTAAAAGTCAATATTCTGTGGGTCCCGGAATTCTAGTGACAATGACAAAAAGCCTGGCACTGGAGTGGACACAATTTCAAAAGCAGAGTGTAGACTGCAAGGTTAAACTATCCCATCAATCAGGCTCCACAAATAACCCGCACAAGCCATCTGTACACTTGATGCAAAAAGCTATCAATCCAGCTAAAGAGAACACAATTGATGAGGAACAAGGTAAAATTATCGCAGAGAAAGCGCATACAAAGGATCATTCCTCAAGATGGTGAAAGAAGAAGGCTATGATCCTCATCAAGTGTTTAATGCTGATGAAACCGACCACTCCAAGGTAAATAAAACGACTTTATTATACTTTATTATACAGTACAGTGTATTTCTTCAATTATAATACCATAGCACATTATTATGCATACAATAAGGTATATTTTGTGTAGTATTAAGGCTTAGAGAATTAGAAAGTAGAAAATTATGTTTTCTACGTTCTACCTTAGAACGGATTATTCGTATTTTAATGGTTTCCTATGGGAAATTAATTTTTGGGATACACACTTTTCGCCTTACGCACTCTGTCTGGGAACCAATTAAATTTGTAAGCCAAGATATCACTGTAGAATGAAAAACGGTGTACACTTCGCATGTATCAAAATCATTTTGACCCAAACGAAGAAGTGTGTGACTTTCTTTCTCCTCCAGGCGGTTGTTGTTTGGAATCCCTCCAGTTTGTAAGACTCTGATCTCGGAAAGTAAATCGCAGGCTCCCCTGGATCACAGAGTGCCCTTGAGCTTCAAATATAACCCTAAGCTTCTGAAGAGAGGCCAACAGTCGCCTGCATTCAGCTTTAGGGGGCTGTTTCATCTTGTTTGTTTTTTTTTTTTTTTTGGGGGGGGGTGATGGGTTGTTGGGATGGGAGAATTGGTAACAAAAATGCTTCGTCTCCTTCGTTGCCAAGATTGTTTAAAAATGATTGCTTAAAACTAATCACTATTCTCCGGTTGATATTCAGTTGCCTCTTTTATTTTATTTTATTTTATTTTATTTTATTTTATGTGTTTATAGCTTTTTGTATTTATTTCTGTGTTTATTTATTTATGTCTATTTATTTATTGGTGTGTTTATATTTTTTTGTATTTATTTGTTAATTAATTAATTAATTTTATATATTATTTCATTATTTTAGTTATTTTTGTTTTTATATTTAATTCTGTGTTGATTTATTTCCGTGTCTATTTATTTCTTTATTTCTTTATTCCTTTGTTGTCACTGTAGTACTAAAAAGCAAAAAATAAACTATGACACACTCATTCACACTGACCAACTTTTTTTGTATCCATCTTTGGTTGCTAATTTTCACCATATTACAAAATCACGGCAAAAAAAAAAACAAATAAATAATAATAAAAAAATAAAATAAAACAACAACAACCCATTATCTTTATACAGTCACGGTTTCATGGTTATTTTTTTTTTTTTATTATTTTACAAGAAGACATCCGATGCAGTCGGAATGAATAATGCATGATCGTCTCAGGAACTAAGCCCCAAAGAACTGAACGTGTTTCTTACCGGTGCCACAAACTGTGAGAAAGTATTGTTGCTCTAATTAACAGTATCACAGCTCAGCCCAAAAAAATGATCTTCAGATAGAACACCCAAGTCTACGAGGAGCTGAGGCGCTGAGATTCTGCATAAATTACAACAGCACATTGTACAGCCAAGCTTCCTCATTCCTTTCAATAACATGACCTATTTTTTTTTAATGCGTAGGGGATTTGCAAGCATCTTTGACACCCGCCCACCACCCCACTCCAAAGCCCCCTTACCTCCAATGTCATACTTCAACATCCGTGTTAGGGGAAATTAACACACTGCGACGGAGGAAATGTAGAATACAAGGTAAAAGGTGGGTCAGCAGCCATCTAAACGGTCTGGTGAGAGTCAATGGATGTCTTGTTTGGCAAACTATTGAAAAAAATGTCAGTGTTTTTGCCGACCTAGCCCTTGTCAATCACAGGTCAGCGCAGTGTAGAATCTGTCTGCCTGCACCTCGATCCAATTTACCAAAAATTGCAATACAGTAAGTTCTCCATGACTGAAACTTGGTCCGAGCCGGTCGAAAATCTTGTCTACCTTCATTCACCAAATTGCTTTCATTAATTTGTTAATTTTTTTTTTTATTTCTTAATTTCTTTATATTTTCTTCATCCATCCACTTACATAACTTTGCTGCTGTGAAATGTCAATTTCTCTATTGCGAGACGAATAAAGGTACATACAATCCAATTCAATCCATCCGACCACTAATTCATCCATCCATCCATCCATCCATCCATCCATCCATCCATCCATCCATCCATCCATCCATCCATCCATCCATCATTCATTCATTCATTCATTCATTCATTCATCCATGTACATGTGACTGTAAAGTGTCCTTTAGTTTTGAAAGGCGCTTATAAATGAAATGTATTATTGTTATTAATTAATGTATTTATTTACATATCCATTTATTCATGTATTCATTTATTCCTTCACACATGTATTTATTCATTCGTTATTCAATGATTCATTGATTCATTGATTCATTCATTCATTATCCATTCACTTATTCATTCACTTCATTTGTTTATTCATTTACTAATTGATGTACTTATTCATGTACTTAGTTACTCATTGAGTTACCTACTTAGTTACTTATTTAGTTACCTACTCAGTTACTTATTTAGTTATTTATTTAGTTACCTACTTAGTTACTTACTTACAAAAGAAAAAAACCTTTGGTGAATCAAATCAACACCAAATCCGGCAGATTGATATTCAGGTCAAATGAATGTGCCGATTGTAGTGTGGCAGGCTGTAGTCTAGTTAGAGAAGCCGTGTATCATTACAGTCACCCCCTCCCCTCCCGTCCCCCCCCAATACATGTTACCTCCCTGTTGTTTCTTCACCGTAACGAGATTTCCGTGGCCGTCCCTGCAGAGACACAGATCAGCTGTGATTTTGCTACAGAATCATTAAGGCTGAGGCCATTTTATTCGGAGCAAGTAAATGCCGTTACTGGAGGATGGGTCACATGAGTTAATAGATCGGAACCCCAAAGGGATAAAATGACAAAGTGGTTCATCAATCAGCAAAACAAACAAGACGGGCAGTGCAGTTCACACGCTACGGCTTATAGAGAAGAATGTTATCTTTCTTCAGTCGCTTCAAAGAACAATCTAAAAGTAGTACAATGATGGATGCATGGCTTGAGGAGCCCGCGATGAGAGGAAGGAGCGTCAGCACAGCGCCAATCTGTATGTGGTAGGGTCACAGCTTGGAATTAAAGTGGATTTACGTGGGACAGGAGATGTGAGACAATCTCATTCGTCAAAGGATGCTACAGTTTCGCGTTTGCTTTCAAAATTTAGTTTGAAGCAGACGCGCACATTTCCTTATGACGTCCTTGATCCACTGGGGAAAATGAGATTTTTCTCCAATCCGTATGTGGAACTCCCGCGGCTTGGAATTGCAGCGTATTTACGTGGGACAGGAGATGTAAAACAATCTATTTTCGTCAATGGATGCTACATCTTGGTGTTTGCTTTCAATATTTAGCTTGTAGCAGACATGCACATTTCACCATGGCGTTATTGATCCACTGGTGAAAAGGAGGCTTTTCTCCAATGCGTATGTGGGACTGCCGTGGCTTGGAATTGAAGCGTATTTACGTGGGACAAGAGATGTAAAACAATTTCTTTTCGTCAATGGATGCTACAGCTTGGTGTTTGCTTTCAACATTTAGCTTGTAGCAGACGTGCACATTTCACCATGACATCCCTGATCCACTGGAGAAAAAGACGCTTTGATCCTCTCCTCTTTCATTTAGAACTGCTTCATACAACAAAGAGGGTGCAGAAAGTTCATAACATTAAATGACTGCCTTTTGTGTTATGTCACAGTTTGTTTTTCACATCAAGATGGCGCCGCAAGAGAGGCTGCCTTCACAGTAGCTCCAGTATTTTGTTTTTTTCTACTTCTTCCTTTCCTTTCCTCTAACTTTCATCACTTTGCTGCTGTGAAATGTAAATGTCTCCACTGCAAGACTAATAAAGGCTAATCCAATGATTAAAAAAAAAACACACACGCATGCGAGCTCAACCAATCCAAACTACAAGAGTCAACAATGCTAGCTGTGCACGTCCACAGCCGAATAGTACTCATCTCCCGTCACAACAACCTCCGTTTAAGTCAGGGGTGTCAGAGTCGTTTTTTGCCGCGGGCCACATTGTAGATATGGTTTCCTCCCGAGGGCCGTTATGAATTTGAGGAAGCCATTAGAATGTTTAATCCCCTCCACATATTACATACAGAGCGCTAAATAAAATAATTAATAACTAGTTTTCAAATCTGAAGTCAAGAAAAATGACTTATTGCGGTTTACATCCAAAAATATGACATTTTGGTTAGGATTTTAGCAAGTATAATGGACAAGTTCACAAGTTTGATTTGCTTTCGCGGGCCGAAAAAAAATGTGTGTCGGGCCGGATTTGGCCCCCGGGCCTTGACTTTGACACCTGTGGTTTAAGTGGTTATTATTGGAAAGTAGACAGAAAAGCAACACTTTTACTTTGGTAATTTGTGGCTGTGCCGCACAGTGTCCCGCAGCCAACATATTGAGAAAATTGACAGCGAGGCAAATAGCCACAGCGCAAAAATGTTTTTCTTCTCCTTCTTTTCTTGATCTCCTTTATCTTCTTCCCCGTCTTCTTTTGAGCCATGTTGGGATTTATGAATAACTGCTGACTGACCAGGGTTTTTTTGTTTGCTTGTTTGTTTGTTTTTCTCTTGAAAAGAGGGCGAGTTGAGCACTTTCATAAAACTTCTTTCGCCGTGCTGAAAAAAGTTCCATGGCTGCCAAAACAGTCTGGGGTGTTTATCCCCAAGAAACCTTCTAATCAACAAGCAAACGTTTGAATTTCTATTACAGTCACACCTCAAGTTGAAGCTAATTAAAATTGGTGTAATTGGACCTGCAGAGGGAATAACGGGGGAAAAATTAGCAGTTTGTAATGTCAGGCTCTGAATCCGGTGAAGAACAATTGTCACGCTTGAAGCGAGGTGAGCGTCATGGAAAAACAACTGAGAAAACTTCAAACTCAACAGGAATGGACTGAATTATTAATATGCAAACATGTGTGACCGGGCAAGTGTAAGCAATAAAGATGCTAATTCAGGAGAGGCTAACTGACAGTTATGTGGAACCAAAACCAAGTCACTGGCTAATAACGTGCACACCGCTGTGGCAGGCGAGAAACAATGAGGTTGAGCGCTGCCGCCGCAGTTTGTATGCCGGCTTCCACCCACAACTTATAAAATATTAAAGAGGTTTTTTTTTGGGGTGGCGGGGGGTGTACAATAACACTCACTTCTAGCATTTACATATAAAGTGTATGCTGTGGTGTAATAATGCCACTGCTTAAAGGACAACCGATACCATTTTTTGTTTCCTGACTGACATCAGAAAAAAACGTTTTATAGCATCTAAAATACCCAAAACACGCAGGCTGTAATTTTTAGTCAAATGCAAAACACCAATAAAAATGACTTAAAGTGTCCCAAAACTACTTCAAAATGACCCTGGAAATTGCGAGTTTATGAAGGTCCCGCCCCCTTGTTCGTGACATCGCGCCAGGGTGTCTTCGCTTTGCTCTAGAATCAAAACAATGGCTTCAGATTCGGAGAAGATGCTTTCATGTTACTCATCCAGTTATGAATATGATTCAAATAGTTCTGAAGAGGAAAGCATAAATGTTTGCAATCGATTAAAGGAGTCCTCCCATATCAATTTGAGCCGTCAATGACAGCAATGTAGCACCCAGAAAATGCAGAAGATGGCGCCCAAGCTCCGTTGGAAATGGGCTGATTTGTCTGCTGGGAATTTGTGTGAGCGAATATCAAATAGTTGTCTTGATGCAACACACAACGATTCACCATCGCGTTATTTATGTGTTTTCCTTGTAATGTCGCCATCAACACGGATCAACACGAAGTTTTCAGACCAAACAAAGTACCCAAAATGCATTGCGTGTCGCTTTCTCAGTCAGGGGCGTTCCAAACGCTTCTGACTATATATATTCTTCAAAGCTGCTGTTGATATTTAAATGGTAAATGCTAGCTTTATTACATTTGTGGTTGACTCCAAATACACTTGGATAGGACCCAAAAAGTATTAAAGTGGATTCCAGCCATTAATACATTCATGCATGCTATCTTCACCGATCCATGTAATTTTCAATGCGAGCGAAAATCCTGATACGGACCAATAATATTGATTACATATCCACAGCGAATGACATGTAAGCTAGGCGAAATGGACGACCATCTCATCAACAACAGTGTATGCATCGTAGGGCAAGCCAGACGTCGATCGAAATGGTCCCTGTGAAGGCCATCTTATCTTGATGTAGTAGGTCGCTGGCATTGAAAATATGATAAATACGAGAGCGTCGGCAGGGCCGTGACATAAGACAAATCGGCTGCTGTAAAAAGTGAGGAATGAAATATTAATGGCCGCCGCGAGTCGAAGCGAGCCTTCTACTTGGAAGTTTCACTGTTTGATAGAAAACAACTGTGGAGCAATTGTTGGGTTGTGTATTTTTTGTTTGTTTGTTTGTTTGTTTGTTTGTTTGTTTTTTCCGAGCAAGTGTCTTAATTGAGGGAATGTTGTTCTTGTGATATTTCCTTTGAAGTATGGCACAACTTGAAACATAATAATTGCATTTTACATTTCAATACTCTAGAGCTCAAGTCAATCTCAAAGAGGAACACTTCATGTAAAACCTATATATATATATATATATATATATATATATATAAATCCACCCCCTCAAAAAAACGAAATAATCAAACAATCGCAATCACAGTCAAATATGTATGTATGTATGTATGTATGTATGTATGTATGTATGTATGTATGTAAAATTTACATGCCGCAGGATCAGATATATCGATAGTCCGGTTATATCGATATTTTTCCTGACTCCCGAGAGTATCGATATAACGGGACTTTACTGTATTTTCATTCATTCATTCATTCATTCATTCATTCATTCATGCATTCATTCCCATATTTATTTATTTACTTCTTTATGTATGTATGTATGTATGTATGTATGTATGTATGTATGTATGTATGTATGTATGTATGTATGTATGTATGTATATTTGTATGTATGTATGCATGCATGCATGCATGTATGTATGTATATATGTATGTATGTATGTATGTATGTATGTATATATGTATGTATGTATGTATATTTGTATGTATGTATGTATGTATGTATGTATGTATTTATTTATCTACTTATCTGTTTATCTATTCATTTATATATATTCATTTATGTATTTTTTATTTTTTATTATGTATTTTTTATTTATTTCATTTTTTCTATTAATTTTTCTATTTAGTTATCTATGCATGTATGCATATATGTACAAAATAAATCAACAATCGCAATTAAAGTACAATTTACATTCTGTCTTCTTGATTTTTTTTATTCATAAATTCATTGAGTTTGGGGGGAGTAGCATGACAATTTTATTTCCAATTTCAAACAAAGCTTTTTTATTTTATTTTTTTGCTTCAAAAAGTGAGATGCCGGTCTAAAATTGGACATCCGGTCACACCGCATGATGCAAAAACTCGAAACACAGTTTATTCCAAAATTTCCCAGCCCATATTGTTTTCAAGTGAGGTTTCAATTCAAACGATCAGTTGAGATAAGGGTTTTAAAATCGGGGTTTAAGCAAAACTAGGGTTGCAAATTAGGGTTTTAAACGAGGGTTAGATTTCCATATTAAGGTTTTAAACATGTTTTGTTGGTTGAAACCACGGTCAGGGGACTAAACTCATTCACAAAAATGTGTCCACTCCAGTGCCAGGGTTTTTGTTATTTTCACTCAATTTCCAGGACCCACAGAATATTGAGTTTTAGGACTATGTAAACATTCAATGCACCGTAAGAAACTTTAGACTCTCTTCTTTCATCAGAAAGAAATAGTTAATTCCTAAATTATATGGGTCTGGAGTTATCCGAGCTTGAAATGAGGGCAGCTATAGAAAAGGCTAATGCTGCCGCCTCGTGGGAGGGAAAAAAGTAATAATAATAATAATAATAATAATAATAATAATAATAATAATAATAAATTACATTTTAAGCACCTTTAAAAGCTCTCAAGGCCAGAGCTCTGACCAGCACTTTATTGTCACCCCCCCTGCAAGAAAAACTAAAACCCGAACAAATTTAGGAATGGCGCTCCACGTACATAATTTCAATTCCCGAATAAATTCTGGAATGGCAGTGAATAAGTTACATTTGGGTATTAAACGAGGATAAGAGTTTCAAAATCGGGTTGAAACGAGAGCTATTCCAATAAGGGGTTTTAAAAACATGCTAGGTTTTGAAAATATTTCAACATACCGGTAGCGTTTTGAACTCATGTCAAAATTTCAAATTAGGGGTTTTAGCTAGCAGTTGGGGTTCAATGGAACAGTAAAATATAAAGTCCCTGTCACGATGGGGCTACTTCATACCCTTTTTTTCTTCTTGTAGCCAATTTTCCACCATCATGTACCGACACAACGACTATTTGACTTTGAGTCTTCTGCAGTCAACAAGGGAGTCTTTCCGAGCCACTGCGGAGGTTTTGCCATATAAAAAAAAAGAGCGACTCCATCCACCACCGCACAACGTATACTGTAATCCATCGACACTGCATAAATAAAATCGAACCGAATTGAATTGCAAATGGGTGGCCATGCTGCATGCATATCGCGCCTGCCCATCGTGACGCCGGTAACATTTAGGTCACACGCTAACAACACGAGACATTGCTTGTCATGTTGCTTGTTTTGCAGTTACGAGGGGGAAAAAAACTGCCCTTGACATGCCAAGTCAGACAAGGAAAATGAATAAATCATAAAAGACTGTACATTCAGTTATTTATTGTACACACAAACACTGAAAACGTTGCAGTCATATTCTAACACAATTTCATTGGCCTTCATTCACGCCGAGTGCGTATACACAAATGTGCCTACATTGTGCATATAAACATTTGAGTACATCGCATAACAATCCGGGCATATGTCAATTGTAACGCTTTTGTCCTTGACGCTTTATGCAAAGGACAGCCAAGCTTTAATCCGCCTCCATTTGGGAACGCCTGCTCTCACAAGTTTAAGTCTATCACATTTGGTGACAATTTCCAACATCCTTTGTTTATATGAAAAAAGGACAGTATCTGACCCTGCGGTGTTATGAATTTAAAGCAAGGCATGCGGTAGTTGTTAATCTACCATTCTATTTTCTTGCCTTCTGAAGTTTCCTTTGATGTACTGTACATTGGCGTAGCCTGCATACGCACGGACGCTACGGTACATAAAACATTTAGTTTCTCTGACATTTTTAACAACTCAGCTCATTTTCCCCATGTGGAGTCTTTTTCATGTTGACCGCATGACACCTTCCAGTCAATCATAGTTGGTAGCTTACGACACACAAGATATCTTTATTTATATATTTATTTAGTATAGTTATTTATTTATATATTTAGTTATTTATATTCCTAATTATTTATATAATTATTTTCCTATTCATTTTCCTATGTGTCTATTTATTTATCTCTTTATCTATGTTTTTATGTATTCATGCATTTATGTATGTATGTATGCATCTATGCATCTATGCATCTATTTATGTATTTATCTGTTTATCTATTTATCTATGTGCCGATATACCTATATAATTATGTTTGATTTTCGTATTTATTTGTGTATGTATATATGTATGTATGTCTGTCTGTCTGTCTGTACGTATGTATGTATGCATTTATATATTTATTTATTTACCAGTATCTTATTTATTTATATATTAATGAATGTTTATTTATTTATTTATTTATGTTTTAATTAATTTTTCTATTAACCTGTTTAATTTTAATCTATTTATCTATTGAATTTTTATCGAGTTATTTTTTATCTATTTATCTATTTATCAATGTATCTATTCATTTATTTTCTGTATTTATTCATGTATTTATTCATGTATGTATTCATTTGTTTGTATGTATGTATGTATGTATGTATGTATGTATTTATTTATTTTTTATTTATTTATTTATAAGGAACTTGCAACCTGTTTTAAATAGGTGGCGTCTCTGCATGCTTATAAATAAAGCTACAGTGTGCTATCCATAAAATGTGCCAGTTGGACAAGGATGTTTTTTTTTTCTTCCAATAACAAATGAGAGCGTCCCATAAAAACTTGGTGGGTGAACATTAAAACAACATCGGTTCTGTTTTCATGGACAGGATTGGCATAATTACTGGTGCATCTGAATTGTCATCCATTTGCGCGCGATTGGCAGAATACGTTGCGCTATGCTGAGCATTCCAGCTAAAAGCAGGTCTAAGTTGTGGCGCATGGGGGAGGGATGCAACGTGATTTTAGTGGTTTTGAGCAGACAGGTTCTGCGCTCCGCTGAGGAATAAAACTCTTAGTTCAAGTATCTCAGTTTTGACACCTTCGGGCAACGCGGATGTTATTTGAAGCATTGCTTAATGTTCATATGATGAAACCCTCATTTACTACAAAATGATGCATGAAGCCCCAAAGGCATCAGATTATGAGGTGAAATGAAAACTACTTTGGGCTCAAAAGCAGAACATGATGATGCGGTTGTACCATTTAAAGGTGTAAGTTTGAAGTATCTCTTGATAGAAGATCCTGTGCCAGTTGGCAAGCAAATTCCCCAGAAACGTTCTTGGATGAGCACCCCCCACCCCCAAGGAAAGCCCTTTCATATGAAGCCCCCTCTTTTCCTTTTCTAACCCATGAAGCGTCTTCCCATGTGATATCTGGGGACCTTACAGCGCTCTGCAGAAAGACTCATTTGCATATCCCACGTCCCCTGTTTGCATGAGTCCCATTCATCATTAAAGGCAAGCTCACCGTTTTTTTTCCTTCCCCCCCATCGGTGTGATTTTAATCAAGCGTCAATTCCAGCAGAAATCAGAAAAGTGGAACTTTGTTCCCTTGTCTGCATTTTTGAAAGCTTGTGATCTGTGTGAATATTGCGAGCGAATAAAATGTGAACGTAAGCAGAATGAGGCAAAGGCAGGTTTCCGAGACTCAGCACTTTGACGACGCCCAATGTGCTGTATTTTATAGGATACACTTAGCATGGGACATAGAGATACATTTCCAGGTGACAATGTTGGTTTTCATTGAACTCTACAAATACAATCATTGTGTCGCGCACCTACGATGATGGGAATAAAACACGCCTGTCGAGGGGGGGGGGGGGGGGCACGATGTCAATTGCATCACCGCATCTGCCGATTTCAGTGCGTCATTGCCCGACGAGACAAGTACATTGTCGCGGCAAGAACTGAAACTAAATGACCCAATCGGCACACAACAATGTGTTTGTGTGTATCAAATAATTACAGAATCAAATATTTGGGGCATAGAATCTACTCTAATGCATTGACTGTTATCTTTTCTATCCATCCATCCAACCCCCCAACCCAAACATCCATCCAACCCCCCTACGTATCTATCTATCTATCTATCTATCTATCTATCTATCTATCTATCTATCTATCTATCTATCTATCTATCTATCTATCTATCTATCTATCTATCTATCTATCTATCTATCTATCTATCTATCTATCTATCTATCTATCCAGCTAGCTATCTAAGCTATCTAGCCATCTAGCTAGTTAGCTACTGTATCTGTCCATCTCTATAGGCAGTGCTTGAAATAGCGTCTGCCCGGTGGCCCGGGGCGTACAACTTTTACGTCGGGCATACAACTTTCAAAACGTCTCAGCGGTCAAAGCTGTTGACCACTACTATCGAGACAACCATTTGCAAAGTCGACATCACATATCTGCCAGAGACTAAAACGCACGGCTGTTGAGCGGTCAGCAAAAGTAAATCATCCCAAAAATGTGCATACATTCACACTCATCGTAACCCACAACTGAAGCAAAGAATTCTGTCCTCCGTGAATGAAAAAATAAACACTTGAGAAACCCTAACAAATCCATGACAAGACCTTGAAGGATTGTGTTGATGATATTCACCCTGTAACGTCTTTCTTTTGTTGAGAGCGGCACGGAGAGAGATCAATAAAACAGACGAAACGCAAGGAGTATTGGGCGTTTGGATGTCAGGAACCCGAATCTTTTGCTAAAAGCCAGTCCAAAAGAAATCTGTCGGCCATATCTGACAAAATATCAAAATAATTACTTCTTAGAAAAGGAAGTATTGACAGTTAATCCGTTAATCATCACTCCCCGCTCTCACCCAACACTTGATTATCTATCCATCTATCAATCTATCCATCTATAAATCCATCTATCCATCTGGCTAGCTGCATAGCTATCCGCTACAGTACCTAGCGATCCATTTAGCTATCCATCTCTCCATATGTATACAGTATAGTTTTTTTCAATATATTTGTACAGTATATTTATACAGTACATTTAGACCACAGGTGTCAAAGTCAAGGCCCGCGGGCCAAATCCGGCCCGCCACATCATTTTTTTCGGCCCGCGAAAGCAAATAAAACTTGTTAAATTCCATGATGATTGCTAAAACCTGAGCCAAAATTTCATATTTTTGGATGTCAACCACAATAAAAGTCATTATTCTTGACTTCAGATTTGAAAACGAGTTATTCATTAATTTGCTGTGTGCTCTATATGTAATATTTGAAGGGATTTAAACATTCTCATGGGTTCCCCAAATTCATAACGGCCCTCGAGAGGAAACCATAACTACAATGTGGCCCGCGGCAAAAAATGACTTTGACACCTCTGATTTAGACAGTATATACATATATACATAGCTAGCTAGTCTATGTAGCTAGCTATATTATCTAGCTATTTATCTAGTTAGCTAGCTAGTTAGCCAGTCAGCCACCTAGCCAGCTATCTAGCCTGCTACCGATCCTGCTATCTAATAATAATACATTTTATTTCCAAGCGCCTTTCAAAACTCTCAAGGATACTTTATCTCGCCAGCTATGTAGCGTATCTAGATAGATAGCTATTGATAGATAGCTATCTAGCCTATCTATATAGATAGCTCTAGATCAGGGGTCTCAAACTCAATTTACCCAGGGGCCGCTGGCAGGCAGAGTCTTGGTGAGGCTGGGCCGCATCATGAGTTCCAAAAGAAAAGCATAGATAAAACATTCCAATGTTCCCAAAATCTTTTTTATTTTTATTTTTATTTATTTTAACACACACAAAAAATGAATTAAATTAATTAATGGAAAAATGAATAAAATATAAATTAACCAGTAATAAATAAATAAAATAATTATAATGATCATAAGGCAGATACAGATGACTGAGAAAACCACAGGAAAACTAATTATTTTAAGTTTCAAATGTCTGTATTAACAGTTCTTTAACCTTTAGCTTTCTTCACATAAATAAAATATTGAACATGAACTGTCCTAAACATGGCTTTTCTTGCCGACTTGTTCAGCTTCACACACAAGTTTCATTCGTATCAATCATGCGGGCCGCACTAACATTAATCTTTCATATCAAGGCGGGCCGCAAAATATTCTTTTGGGGACCGCAGTTGGCCCGCGGGCCGTGAGTTTGAGACCACTGCTCTAGATAGATAGGTATGTCGCCTATCTAGATAGATAGCAATAGATAAAAAATGTTTTACAACAATAATAATAATAATAATAATAATGGTACCATTTATTTTTAAATGCCTTTCATAACCCTCAAGGATACTTTACAGAAATGGGATAAGAACTTTTTTTTCTGCAAATGTCTACAAGTCAATAAGAAAAAATGCTGGTGAATTAATTTTTTGTTTGAAGTGCCAAGCACAACAACGGTCGGCGCTTGTTTGTGTGGTTACAGATACTTGCACACCCCCAGAGATTTATGGTTTCCATGGATACGGACGTGGGTGATGCTGTTGGGGACTCGAGGGAGACCTTGTTCTTACGCGGTTTGTGTTACAGTGAGGGCCCAAATTACACCCAGTATTCTTGGGAGCCGTGATCATTTACAGCCTAAGGATAGCAATTAAATGCCTCGTCGCTGCAGTATTTTTCTTGTTTTTTTTTTTCTTCTTTTTCGTTGCTTTTGTGATTAAGATATTTGAACAGTACACTCCATATTTTCAAAAGTACTAACTAGTCTCCCACCACGCCACCGCATATTGACACTGATGGGGAAAATTCTCAGTGGGGTTTTCAACCACTACACAGTGTGAGTGGAATATGATAGCTGTCCGTGTATGTTTTTGGTCCATTTTTATCCAGGCTGACATGAAACAGTAATATTTAAGCACCCTCGCTGGAATATGTAAATAATTCACATGGAATGTGAACAGCTAACTGCGCTTGTGACAAGAATTGACAGGAAAGATTTCTCACTTTATCATCAGCATCTTTAACCAACGTCGCTCTTACTTATCAATGTGAGAATCGTCTTCCAGCTGCCTGCTTTATTTATTTATTTCTTCATTTTTTCTCTCTGTTATATTCCCCAGTAGCTACGGTAACTGGGGCGCTGCAATATAATTAGCAAACTTTGTGGATGTGACAGTGATGACAGAAAATATGCTTTCCCTTATCCAACCAACCGTCCATTTTCATAATGACGCAGAACAGCCTTAGAATACAGAAAAAATGGACAAAATCTATCCATATTATATTTTATCTGTATCTGTTGGTAAAATTAAACATTTTGAGGTCATGACAAATGTTGGTACCATCTGACATTTCACCTTAGGACAGCCAATGGGTAGCAGTGGTACCCATTTATGTGGGACAGGAGATGTGAGACAATCTCTTTTCGTCAATGGATGCTACAGCTTCGTGTTGTCTTTCAACATTTAGCTCGTAGTAGAAGTACACATTCCACCATGATGTCCCTGATCCACTGCTGAAAAGGACACTTTGATCCTGTCCTCTTTTATCTAGAACTGCTTCATGTCACAAAGAGAGACTCTCAGTGTCTTTCTGTTGTCATATTATTTGTTATTTAGTTTTTTTTGTTTATGTTACTTCCGGGTTGAGTGAACGCTGGCGCATGTGGCTGCCGCTGCTGACCTGCAGAAAACATATCCTGTGACTGTAAAGTGTCTTTGAGAGTTTTAAAAGATGCTTATAAATGAAATGTATTATTATTATTATTAAGTCACACGTCCAAATGAGTCAACTTCAATGAAAACACCTCATACTGATTAAAACCATGAGATAATATGGTATCACGTTAAGGGACTTATCTTCTTATGGTCTCAGATTGACAGAGTTTGAACGGTTGGGAGGAGGTTCTCAACATTCTCAAGATTCCACATGAAAGCTGCAAGTCATAAATGAACTATCTGCATGGCTGAATGACTACGGTCATTACATATGTCAACTTTATGCTTCCAATTAAAGTCAGATGTAAAAACAGCATCAACAAAAAAAATCCGATATGCTGCGAAATCGACCTGCAATGTGAAGAAAGCCGAATTGTTAAGCTTCATGAATCCATTTTAAATGTTGAATCACCTCAACTGCATCGTAGAGTAAAAAAAATATTTACTGGGAAATGGTTAATTGAATGTAGTTTGCCATCATTACTGTCATTCAAACTAATAATTCCAAGGTTGAAATAAAAAACCGAACAAACAGAACACTTCATGACTGGTTTACTTTCCACGCAAGGAAACTTGAGACGAAGAGTTACTTTAATCTATTAATAAGCTCCTTTTCCACCCTTGCGGTGTCAGAGGGGGCCTTGGTTTTGATCCATCATCCTTGTGCCGACACAGTGGAAACACTTCTTGGCAGCGAAATGGTTCTTCATACGTTGACGAAATGGTTTCAAGTCACTGGAAATGCTGACACATAACTATAATCTGCTTGTTTCTCATTGTGAAAAAGCTGAAGGTCACCCATTAACTGTTTATTGTTTGTCATTAAAAGAAGAGAATGTCTGAAAGCCTTGTTTTGTTTTTACGAACAACTGTGAATGGGTTTAGTACCCTTAAACACAAAAACATGTGTCTGTTACACTTAATTAGCCTCTAAAACATCTACAGCTAATGAACTGAACTGACACGATGCCCCAAAACGGAACTTCAGACAAGTAAAACGGACTTCTCAACATTTCCAGACAATTGTTAAAAGTTTCCAACGTCTGAGGCCACAGATAAATTCTTGACTTAGTCACGACGGTAGTCGAGACATTGAATGGATTACACTGTGACATCCCATCGTTATGATGCAAACATACTGTCGACGTTTGCGAGGTGGTGATGGTGCTGGATCCCAAAAAAGCAAGCGGGAGGGAGCGGCAGGGTGTATTTGACAAATTGTATTAAAATAAAGTCAGAAGGAACAAAATATCATATATCAAAGTCATCAGAACAGAAAGGTACAAAGTATCAAAGAAAACCATGAGTAAAAATCTGCCAAGACGAAACAAACCTGACAGGGTGAAGCAAACATATACAATGACCCGACAACGAATAATCGTGCCGGGAGTCCTTTTAACTGCCACTGATTGGACATCCGCGCAGCTGTAGGCGGGGCCGACAGCGCCACCCGTTGGTCGCCAACCAGAACGTGACACATAGTTATGAAAAACGTCCCGTATCGAATCTGCTGAATATCTTTAAAAACGCAAAGAGCACTTTGGACTCATTGCAGTATCGAAAATGCTTTACTGGATGATCAAATGTTGTTCAAGCTGCCTTTCAAAGATGGAAATCCTGCCAGTGATTGTCTAACAGTAGCTCTGAGACGGTAGCAAAATGTTTGCCGGGGAAATTTTGAGACATCGACGCCAAGTAGCTCAGCGGTCCGGGGATGAGCGGAAACGGGGGGAGAGAAAAATATAGACGCTTACATTGGGTAACATAACTCGGCTGTGTGTCCCAGCGTTGAGGGACGATGGGGAAAATATGATCCAATGCAATATTCTCTTTGGAATTAATTCAATGTCTTTTCTCCAACAGCATCTCATTTAGTCTTGCGAGCCTTCCAGACCACATCCCCCACAACACACACACTTTCTCTGTCTGTCTCTCTGCCTGTCTTCTAGCTCCTTCCCGCCAGAAGTGGCAGCAGTAGAGACAGTAGCAAACCTTCCCTTTGACTTGCCTCGGGCTTTTGTGAGACTTTCTTTGTGGCGAGTATAAAGAGTGGGGAGAAACAAGACTCGAGCCGAGAAGTCTGATTGGGAGGGACGAGAACCTGGAGACATGAAGATGAGAGTGTGATAGAGAGGGGGAAAAAAAGAACTTCAGGTCCACTGAGTGGTGGCGGGAAGGAGTTAAAAGATGATTGAATCGCTAACAGGGGAAAAAGGGGGTGAGGGGGTAGAAAGTGCTTATCCCTTTATTGGCTGTTTTGAAGAGGTTAACCTCATTAATTTTGCGGTTATAGAAATGTTGAGGGCATGACATGTAATAAAGCCTTGTGGTAATGGTACATTATCAGGCGGAATGCCCTACTCGATTCGGTTCATCGTCAAGTTTTAATTTAAAGGACAACCGACACCGCTGCACAAATTGTGTGCATAATTTGTAAAATCACTTCAAATGACTTCTACTTTTGCGCATTTTACAAAAATGCCAGCACATATAGCTATATTTTACGTTTTAAGACTCGCGCTGAATATTCAGGAAGTCTTGTTGCTGAATCTTTTTTTCGAGTTGATGACGATGGCTGACGTGACGTCACGTCAGGAACGCCCCTGACCGAGAAAGCGACACACAATACTTTGTTTGGTCTGGAAACATCGTTTTGATCCATGTTGATGCCGAAATAAGAAGGAAAGACACATAAATAACGCGATGGTGAATCGTTGTGTGTTGCACCAACACTACCATTTGCGGTAACACCATAAAAGTGGACACACATTTTCAGCAGACAAATCAGCCCATGTCCAACGGAGCTTGTGCGCCATCTTGTGCATTTTCTGGGAGCTACATTGGAGTCCAGACGTCTTGAATTGATACAGATGGACTTCTTTAATCGATTGCAAACATTTATGCTTTCCTCTTCAGAACTATTTGAATCATATTCATAACTGGATGAGTAACAAGAAAGCATCTTCTCCGAATCTGAACTCTCTGAAGCCATTGTTTTGTGTCTGGCGTATCCTGGCGTTACGTCACGAACAAGGGGGCGGGACCTTCTGAAACTCCGAGGTCATTTTAAAGCAGTTTTGTGACACTAAGTCATTTTTATTGGTGTTTTGAATTTGACCACAAATATCAGCCTGCACGTTTCGGGTATTTTACATGCTAAAAAACGTTTTTCTGATGTCAGTTAGTAAACAAAAAAAATGGTGTCGGTTGTCCTTTAAGAGCATTATTTCTTTGGCCTCATAGATGCTTAACCCCCCCTTCCCTACCCCGGTTGATCGAAAAAGAGTCTTTGTCATCTTTCAAAGGGGGAAGATTAGCGTCAGACAGGGGTAGGTAACCTGTCGGCTCCCAAATGTTCGAAACAATGAAAACACGGCCACGTCTCAGTGGCTAAAATAAAAAAAGAAGAAAAAAATCGAGTAAATGGATCAAATATGAGAAGGTCACTGTGTTTTCCAGCCCGTTGCTCATCCTAAGCGGGTCCCCGTGGATCCTAATGAGGATGGATGTGAGCTGTGCAGGACTCAGTGGTCTGAGTTCAGGCACTTATAAAAAAAGCAAGTGAAGGGCAAACAAGACAAAGAAAGTTGGGTCCGAGGAAGGACTGATGTTTCCGATAAATGACCACGAAGGATTTAGTGTGGCTCGCAGAGGCACTATCCTTGGTGTATAGAATGGAAACGGGGTTAAAGGTCATCCTCCTGACTCCTTCGGAAGCAAACATCCAAAGAGCATTATTTTCTTACTTGTGACTGCAGAGTCAACCCATATTTATGTTGACGAAACAATACTTCCATCCATTTTCCGCCGCTTATCTGAGGTCGGGTCGCCGAGCTTCAATCGGGAAGTCCTGACTTCCCTCTCCCCAGCCACCTCTCCCTGGCGGATCCCGAGACGTTCCCAGGCAAAGTGGGTGACATAATCTTGCCAGTGTGTGTCCTGGGTCATCCCCGGGGTCTTCTGCCAATGGGACATGCCTGGAACACCTCACCTAGGAGTCGTCCAGAAGGCATCCTAATCAGATGTCCGAGCCACCTCATCTGGCTCCTCAACAATACTTCTGTAATCGTCATTTTAACAAAGGACAATGTACTCTGAAGAAATACCACATCCCTACCCGCATTCTTATCATATCCTCAGTGAATTGTAACCAATCACATCCGGACGGTTATTTGCAATCAACCAGAGAAACCGAGACCTTGTTTTCTGATTGACAATATGAAACGGCGATTGCAGGAACAGAAGGTGTTCTCGCATTAAGATGCAAGAAAATGCAACTGGCCAACCGGGATGATTTATAAGACTTGACGAAATGCATAAAGTTAGAGGTCTTTATCTCCATGAAACAAAAGGACACTCGATATCTTTCATGATTCATGAAGCACAGATTGTGTGGAACTCAAGGTCAGACTGATAACTATGCAATGTTGGCTGACGATGTCCTCCACGGGCAAAGCCTTGTGGAAAAAGAGAGAGTTTTCGGATATTCCTGTGAGTTAGCTCACTAATATAACGGATTATATCAAATGAGCAGCGTTTGCCTCACACAAGGTGTTTTATCGGATCCAGTTTGGGATTTATTCTGTCACTGTCACGAATCAGGTGTCAGGGTGTGCAAAATTAATCTGGACTGCACCTTTTTTTGTGTCAATTACGGTAAATAATACACGAGACAGGAAATGAATTATAATCATATGTAAGAAGTCTCTCCGTGCGTGTGATCTCAATTTTAATTACAGTGCCCGTTGTAAATTAATGGCCGTGTAAATTTGGAACAGCGAAAGTACAACTGTCAGAATCATTGAACCCCTCCAGCTTCTACGTTCATACAATAGCCCGTGAAGAAACACCGGATGCAAATGAACATTACAATGGAGATTTATCTTTGATATCGGCATTAATTGACAATAGGATACATTTTCACTTTGCATCATTCATCTGAATCCTGGTGATCATGAGGTAATTTCTTCAGAACTGGATCATGTCTAATTTATAGTCCTCAAGTGATCTTAGAATGTAGAAGGACTATGGAAATATCTCACAGAGAGATAGGATCTAAGATTTAAATCCAGAAATTCAGAAGTGTGAACTCATAGTTTGCTGTGATCTCTGCGAGTGAACGCATTACATAGAAATCAAACTCAGCCATGTCTAGTATATGCTGTCCGACTATCACTCAAACAACAAAATGCCTCCTTGAACAGCTGAGATTTATTCGGGATGAATCTAAGGCACATTAAATGGAGGTAATTACGTGCTGACTTCCATTTAATATGAGTTTAAAACTTATTCCTTCATTCTGAACACATCCACAGTTATAAAACCACATGTCGGTTGTCAATTGTTAACAATATTATAAAACAGTCGGGATCTAGTATGACTGTTAACAAGCTACATGACAGAGAGCAAATAGGTCGAGATGCTCATCCCACACATTCGTGTGACTAAGGGAGCTTTCCAGGGAAAAAAAAACAGTAATCCCGGCTCCTTGGGCTTGAAGGTGTTACGGCAGGGGATGAAAAGAGGTTAGAACAAGGCTGAACAGACTGATTCAAAAAGCAGATCAGCAGAGACCGATTCAGCAGGCTTCCATTGTCAAGATTGTGCGCAACAGAAGAGGAGAGAGTGGAGAAGTCGTCTTCGTCAATGAGTCATTTACTTCTTCTACAATGATGTTTCCCCCTATGGGAGTTAAAAAAAGCCGCTGTTTGGTCACATCGTGATATATGGACTGCAAGGAGATGGAAGGATGCAACCACACCAATGAAAAGGCAGAGCAGGTAGTAAGAATCTACCGAATGACCGCTCACTGCACTCAATGACAATACCCCCATGCTACCCTTTACAGGAGACATTGAAACACTTTCTGATTTCACCCACTGGCATTTATTTACTCAGATTCTATTTGGGGAAAACACACAAAGCAGTGCACTGGTGACGCCATAGTGAGAGTACTCTTGCAAGATGGGCTCAGTGTGGTTTTTAATAAAAATGTGTGTGTATACACACACACACACACACACACACACACACACACACACACACACACACACACACACACACACACACACACGCACATATACACGTGTGCATACACACACATATATACACACATGTACACACACATGCATATATACACACAGGTACATACACACACACATATATACATATATACACATATACACATTCGTATTTACATACAGTACATACATACATATATATATATATATATATATATATATATATATATATATATACAGTACATAAAGTATTTATACAGAGAAAAAAAAAAAAATATATATATATATATATATATATATATATATATATATATATATATATATATATATATATATATATATATATATATATATATATATATATATATCTACATACATACAGTATATATACTGTCTATATACACACACACACATGTGTCAAACATATCAAAAATATATATGTCGAAATCTCATATCAATGACAAGATCTCATAGGAGTTCAGTGTGAAATAAATCCAAGATGTCATTTCCAAAATTGATTAGAATACCAAACAAAAATGTCCTTGGTCAAATCTTGAGCCTGTCTCCACCGATGGCGTGACAGGATTTGCTAATTTTTCCTCGCTTTTATTTTGTAGGGTCTGACCGGAAATGTCTGCTTCTGTATCTCACTTGACATTGGTACTTGCGAGTTGCGCGCCCGCACGCACCTCCGTCTCCACTCACTGCGGTAGTGACGGGCCAAGCAGGCACCTGGCACCATCGCGCCACTTGTTCCGGCGCGTCTTTCCACTCCGCTCAGACACAGAGGAGGACTTTATCAAACGGGACATATTTATCCGCTCCAATTCCCTCCCAGGAGGCGAAGGAGGGACAACCTTTAATTGATCTCGTGATTTGTTCTTCCTATTCTTTCCTATTTTTGCTCAAGAAGCACGTCTATTCTCGCTGTGAGAGGATGGGACCGTTCCTCCTCTCCATCGCCCTGTGCGTGAGCGTCGCTGTCCCGCAGCATGTGATGGGTGAGTCGGAGCGGGGGAGTGAGAGCGGGAGTGGGGTTTCCCCACTTGTTATCGCATAAGTGATTACTGTTTATTGAAAATATCCAGTTGTGTTTTGTGCGTCTACGGTACTGTCGTTGTGCTTGTATCCGTGCGTAATTGAAAATATACCCCGCGCGACCATTTCCTGTCGTTATTTTGAAGTGGGTCTCGACAAAGTAGCATCGCATTTCACACCACCTTATTTCTCTGCCAAAGAGGGCTTTTAGCAAGCCTAAATCGTGTAGAATGCACTATAACCCGGAGCTGTTATTTTGGGCTTCCACTGCATAACAAACTGATCAGACTGCCAGACGTCACTTTTAATTCCACCCCAAACTGAATTACTCGAGGGTTGAAAGATTAGGATCGCCTGCCACCTTATTAGCATTTCGAATGCGTTCAGGACAACTGAAATACTTTGAATTGCACTCATTCATTGAGTTCCATGCTGATGTTAATCTACATCCTCAATAATATATATATATATATATATATATATATATATATATATATATATATATATATATATATATATATATATATATATATATATATATATATATATATATATAGTAAAGTCTCGAATATAAAAATATCGATTATATCGATAGTACTGCTTATTACGATACTATTTCTATGAACGCAAGGAGTAAATTTACATTCCGCTGGAGCGGATATATCGATAGTCCGGTTATATCGATATTTTTTCCGACTCCCGAGAATATCGATATAACGAGACTTTACTGTATATTCCCATTTATATACACATAATCCCCATTTATATATACATAATCAACATATTCCAATAATTCACAGTTCGACAAATGCCATGCATATGACACAATTCACATAAAATTAACATATATTAGATTCATACATACAAAGTAGCATCACATTTCATACATACATACATACATACATACATACATACATACATACATACATACAAACACATATTAGATAAATACATACATTCCCACATTTTTCAACTGATCTCCACAATTCTAACTTCCAATGATTATGCCGGAAATTTTGGCAAGTTATTCCACTTTCCAGATTCTCAAATTTGAATAAAAGCAACTAAGATCTTCCTTCCACATATCAAACCCTTCCAACTTCCAACAGCCCCCCCCGCCCCCAAGTCCACATTTCTAGACCGATTGAATCCATTCCGAGTGTCCCAGCACACAATTTCAACATCTCACTTCATTCCGCCGTTCGGCATGAGCGTGCATTTTCTCCAGAAATAGCTTTCTCTCTCGTCAGTTGCTCGAGCTGGAGATTAAACATCCTCCTCCATCTTTGCCGTGTGCTGACAGGACGATGTAAGCGTTTCCAGAGTGTATATTTTACAGTCAGTCAGGGCAAGCCTACCTGTGTGATTGCAGTAGAAAGCGACACGGCTCTCCATGGAAGTGGGTCACGACAGTCTCCCTGTCTGCGCACATTTAGTAACATGCACGCCTCGGGTGTCACACATGTCATGCAGATCGACTTCCTTGGACTCCCTAAGCCTCTCAGTGTCAAATGTGTGGCCGATTCGTGTAGACTTATTTCAATCAGAATACCAACCCAATTAACTCATTCATTGTCATTGCCGAATTTATTCAGGAATTGAAAGGCATGACGTGGAGCACCATTCTGGAATTTGCTCAGGTTTTCCTTTCTGGGTGCGTGTCAAGCTTCGGTCAGACATCTGGCCATGTCATTCCCTCCCACGAGGTGACAGAATTTACCTTTTGTACGTCTGCCCCCATTTCAAGCTAAAATACTCCAGACCCGTATAATTTAGGAATTTACTTGCTTTTTCTGATGAAAGAAAAGAGTCTAAAGTTTCTTATGGTGCATTGAATGTTTATGTTGTCCTAATACAGTGATACTTCGGCTTACGAACACTTTAGCTCATGAACTTTTCGCGTTGTGAACATTAAATTCGCAAGAATATAATCTTGGCAAACGAACTAGTTTTCGGCGGACGAACCAAACCACAGAATCAGAATCAGAATCAGAATCAGAATACCTTTATTCGTCCCGCAATGGGGAAATTTGCAGTCCACAGCAGCAATTGAAGAGGGATGGGGTTGGGGTGGGAGTGAAAGGATAGAAAACAAGATATTCTAAGCATAACAAAATAAAAATGTCAACTGTATACTGTGCAAATGTAGATGTGCAAAAACCGTTCTATAAACAAGACTGTACATAGTGCAGAATCAAGAAATGCATTTAGATATATTGCAACAACCCATATTTACAGGTGTCCAGTTTTTTTTTTTGGTTTTTTTTTCACATGTGATCATTGGGAATTGTGAAGCCTGACAGCAGTCGGTAGGAACGAGCGGCGGTACCTCTCCTTCTTGCAGCGCGGGTGTAATAGTCTCTGGCTAAAGGAGCTACCCAGAGCTGTCAGGATGGGCAGGAGGGGGTGGGAGGGGCTGTCCGTCATAGCTTTTAGTTTAGCTAGCGTCCGTCTGTTGCCCACCTCCTCTAGAGAGTCCAGCGAGCAGCCCACGACAGAACTGGCCCGCTTGACAAAGCGCTCCAGTCTTTTTCTGTCCCGGGTGGTGATGCTGCCTGACCAGCAGACAATGCCATAGTGGATGGCTGATGCCACCACAGAGTCATAGAAAGTCTTTAGGAGTGACCCCTGAACTCCAAAAGACCTCAGTTTCCTGAGGAGGAAGAGGCGACTCTGTCCCTTTTTGATTAGGGCATCCGTGTTTGTTGTCCAGTCCAGTTTATTGTTTAGAGTAACACCCAGGTACTTGTAGGAGGTCACCCTCTCAATGTCCGAACCCTGGATGTTCAATGGTGCAGGTGACGATTGTTTCCTGCAGAAATCCACCACCAGCTCCTTGGTTTTGCCGGTGTTGATCTGGAGGTGATTCTGCTGGCACCAGTCCACAAAGTCCTTTGTCAGTCCCCTGTACTCCCTATCGTCTCCCTCTGTAATGAGGCCGACAATAGCTGAGTCGTCAGAGAACTTCTGAAGGTGGCAGGTTGGGGTGTTGTAGTTGAAGTCCGAGGTGTAGAGGGTGAAGAGGAATGGAGCCAGGACTGTTCCCTGCGGCGCTCCGGTGCTGCAGAGAAGCCTGTCCGACTCACAGTTCTTTACCCTCACGTACTGTGGCCTGTTTGTGAGGTAGTCTGTAATCCAGGATGTGAGGTGATGGTCGACTCCGGCATGCTGCAGTTTGTCCCCCAGTAGACTTGGCTGGATGGTGTTGAAGGCACTGGAGAAATCGAAGAATGTGATCCTCACCGTGCTCCCAGCATTCTCCAGGTGCAGCAACGCCGTATGGAGGAGGTAGATGATGGCATCCTCCACACCGATGCTGGGCTGGTAGGCAAACTGCAGCGGGTCCAGCGATGAGCTTGCCAGCGGTCGCAGGTGGGCGAGGACGAGTCTCTCCAGCGTCTTCATCAGGTGAGACGTCAGCGCCACCGGTCTGTAGCTGTTGAACTCTTTGGGGTTGGCAATCTTGGGCACTGGGACCAGGCATGACGTTTTCCACAGCTGTGGAACTCTGCCCAGCTTCAGGCTCAGGTTGAACAAGTGCTGGACAATGTCACACAGCTGGTCGGAGCAGGTCTTGAGGAGTCGGGAACTGATGTCATCCGGACCTGCTGCCTTCCTCACCTGCATCCTCCTCAGTTGGTTCCTCACCTGCGCAGTTGTGACAGACAGGCAGGAACCAGGAGGCAGAGTGGCGGCTGAGGGTGTGGCAACGGTTGGGAGGGCAGATGTTGGTTGTGGAGAGCTGGTCGTGAGAGGGGGCAGGGAGGGTAAGGCCACAGTGAGAGTTGGTGCAGGTGCAGCTACAGGTGAAGTTGACGGTGGGCCGGGGGCGGCTGGCGTCTTGTCAAACCGATTGAAAAAGCGGTTGAGTTCATCTGCCCAGTCCTTGTCTTTTTCGTTCAATGTCACTGGGCTTTTGTGGCCTGAGATGTTTTTCAGGCCCTTCCAGACACCAGCGACATTGCTGGCTTGCAGCTGCTCCTCCATTTTCATCCTGTAGGCCTTCTTCCCCTCTCTGATCTTCCTCCTCAGTTGTATCTGCACGGCCTTCAGTTCCTCTCTGTTGCCCGACACAAAAGCCCTTTTCTTCTCCTTCAGGAGGACTTTTATGTCGGGATTAATCCATGGTTTGTTGTTGGCAAAACACCGCACAGTCCTGGTGGGTACGGTGTTTTGTTCACAAAAGTTAATGTAGTCTGTGATGGTGTTGGTGAGTGAGTCAATGTCTTCCCCATGAATCTCAGTAAAGAGCTCCCACCTGGTTGAATCAAAACAGTCCCGCAGAGCTTCTTCAGCTTCTGTGGACCATCTTTTGATCGTGCGGGTCACAGCTGGTTGCCTCTGGACAAGGGGTTACACAGCGCCACGGTGGCTGCAGGACTGGTTTTCGGCGGAAAAAACACCAAACCACATGGTCAAGCAACTGGCGGACTAGTTTTCCACATCCCCTTTGAGTACAGACATGGATTGCCATCGAGTGGAGTACTTTTGCTATTATGGGACTGAAAAAGACCCCACCACAGGCTGGTGTTAAGCCGAAGAGGACACAAGAGACAATTACGGTCGAGCAGAAGAAGGAGATCATCGAAAAACAAATACGAGGTGTGCGTTTGTGTGATTTAACGTCCCAGTACCAGTACGCTAAGTCGTCCATTGCTACGTGTGGCTAAGGGTGTTTCTGTGTTGTCTAAGCAACGGTCTCAGGCAATAGAAGAGTTTGAAAAACTTCTGTTGATTTGGATTAACGAAAAGCAGCTAGCAGGGGACTGTGTGAGTGAGGGTATTATCGCTGAGAAACCACGGCAACTTCACTCGGATTTCATCAAGAGGCAACTACATCAACGATATTCACAAAGGTAAATAAAACAAGTTTATTATATAGTACAGTGTATTTCTTTAATTACAATCCAATAGCACATTTATTATGCATAAAATAAGGAATATTTTGTGTAGTTTTTAAGGCTTATTTAGTCGAAAATTATGTTGTATGGGGACCTGGGAACTGATTATTCTCATTTTAATTCTTTCCTATGGGAAATACATTTTTGGGATACACACTTTTCGCCTTACACACTCTGTCTGGGAACCAATTAAGTTCGTAAACCCAGGTAACACTGTAACTCGAAACCACTAAAATTCTGGGAATGGATTATTCTCAGTTTTAATGGTTTCTTATGGGAAATAAATGTTTGGCAGACGAACTTTATGCCTTACACACACTTTCTGGGAACCAATTAAGTTTGTAAACTGAGGTATCACTGTACTCAATATTCTGTGGGTCCTGCAATTCGAGTGAAAATGACAAAAACCATGGCACTGCACGTCTGGCAGTGATTGAGTTAAATTGCAAGACCCACAAAATATTGAGTTTTGAGACTTCATAAACATTCAATGCAGTGTAAAAACCCTTTGACTCTCTTCTTTCATCAGAAAAAAAAAAACATTTACAGTGATACCTTGGCTTGCAAACTTAATTGGTTCCCAGACAGAGTGTGTAAGATGAAAAGTGTGTATCCCAAAAATTAATTTCCAGTACGAAACCATTAAAATGAGAATAATATGTTTCTAGGTCCCCATAAAACATAATTTTATACTTTCTAATTATCTAAGCCTTAAAACTACACAAAAGATACCTTATTTTATGTATAACAAATGTGCTATAGTATTATAATTAAAGAAATAAACGGTACGGTATAATAAAGTCATTTTATTTACCTTTGATGGTCGTTAATGGCTTGATGGAACAGAGTGGCCGGTTTGATCAGCATTAAACACTTGATGAGGAACGTGACCTTCTTCTTTCACCATCTTCAGGAATGATCCCTTGTAGGTGCTTTCTCAGTCATAATTGTTCCTCATCAATTGTGTTCTGTTTAGCTGGGTTGATAGCTTTTTGCATCAAGTGTACAGATGGCTTGTGTGGGTTGTTTGTGGAGCCTGATTGATGGGATATTTTAACCTTGCAGTCTACACTTTGCATTTCAACTGTCAAAGTTGAAACTGTTGTCTGCCTGTCTCTTTAATGTTTAAACCACCCCCCTCACTGCTGCGTTCTTGACCAATCACGTGGCTTTAACCGAAGACTGGGGGCGGGGAATAGAGGACAAAAACAGTCGGCTGCCATTTTGTTGTTAAAAGAAGGGGCTCGTTCGTGAATGACACATCACTCATTGAGGCAGCTCCGTGTACGAAAAAAGTTCGTATGCCAAGGTAAAATTTTCATAACTGTAACATTCGTAAACCTAAAAGTTCGTAAACCAAGGTGTTCGAGATTACAGGCAAACCTTGGTTTTCAACCATAAGCAGTTCCAGAAACCTGTTCAAAAACAGATTTGGTCAATATCACATGCACATTGTCTGGCAGTGAATGAGTTAACTGGTGTCGCTTTTTATGCCAAATCGAGGTAAAACACACACAAAGAGGATTCGGGGGGTGGGGGGGGGGTGGTAGTGTAACCGTCCGACATCATGGGGTCTTTCATTTTCTGGTTCCAACCAGGATCCCGCCACATGGCACTTGGGCTCATTAGGGATTCTCTTTGTTGACATCATGCACATGCTGTTATTGTTTGCTGGTGGTGGCAAATGTCCTCTGAGAGACAGATGCTAGAGAACACCCTTCGGAGGATATCAGACTGTCGTTGTCACCCCCCCGCCCCCCAAGGGAACAAAGTGACAGGGTGGAAGCATTCACACCCGTCGGTTCGTGAATGGAAATATGTTTTGGCGCTTGTTTGGAAAGGTTGTTTGTTATGAATCTTGTTTCCGGGTTTTGTCCTTTTTTCATAATGGCTGTGAAATTACAGTCTCTTAGGCAAATGAAAATGGCCATCTGGAAAGTCGATGTGGTGGTTGTTTGTTATTGATGAGTCATGATGAGGATTGGACTGTTGGTCGGTGTTTGCTTTGCTGAAGCAACCATGACCCATTTGGCATTTGTTGAACACATTATCGCCATTTTGTTGTGTGGTGGTTGGGGTTTTAAATGCATGGGCAACATTGGTTGCTCTTTCTCGCATTTTAAAACTCGGGGGTGGAGGAGTCGGGGGGCAATACATTGAAGCATTCGGTAGCCATTATTCACACTTAGAACTCCAGGTGGCAAAGTACTTTGGCAAAAATGCACTTTGCAGTGGAAATAAGTCCTTCAGTGTTGCACTCGCAGTTCTGAAATGATTGAACCTACTGCATCACTACATTAGTACAGAAATATACTTATCATACATAAAATATTAATTTCTCAGACAATTTTCTTCTTCTCTGCCACATGAACATCCAATTGGCAATGAAGATATATTAGCCCAGCTAGATAGCTAATTATCTTCCTGTATAGGGAGTCTATCGTATCTATTTCACCAATTATCAACAAGCTTTATCTGCTAGCCGGTTGCAAAGATGAATCAAGAGACAATATTGCTGATATCTAATAATTGGAATTGTTTCAGGAGTAATGAGTGACTCTCACATAAATGTGATATTGTATTAATAATAATACATTTCATTTATAAGCGCCTTTCAAAACTGCCAAGGTCACTTTACAGTCACAGGATCAGTTTTTCTGTGGGTGAGCAACAGCAGCCATGTGCACCAGCGTTCACTCAACCCACAAGTAACTCAAATAGATAGAAAGCTAGCTAGCTAGCTAACAGATAGCTAATAGATAGCCAGCTAAACAGTTAGCTAACCAGATAGATAGCCATACAGCTAATATATAGCCAGATACATAGCTAGCTAGCTAGCTAGCCAGATATATTAACTCACTCATTGCCAAACAATGGGCAAAAATGTGTCCACTCCAGTGCCAGGGTTTTTGTCATTGTCACTCAAATTGTAGGACCGACAGAATATTGAGTTTTGGGACGACATCATCATTCAATACAGCGTTAGAAATTGAAGACTCTCTTCTTTCATCGAAAAAAAAAAAAAGAGTTAATTCCTAAGTTATATGGGTCTGCGGTTATCTGAGTTTGAAATGCATGCAGCTGTACAAAATACAATACAATACATATTGATTTATATCGGGCTTTAACAACTGCTGAAACTGTAACAAAACACTAACATGGACAAATGGCAAATGCTTCCCCCTCGTGGAGGGGACAAACATTGCCAGAGGTCAGACCAGTGCTTTTTCGGCACCCCTCGCAAGATAAATCAAAACCACATTCGGGAATGGAACCCCATGTCACACTTTTCAATTCCCGAATAAATTTGGGAATGGCAACGAATTAGTTAAAATAATTGTCACCCTGCGCAACATTTCAAGGAAGATGTCATTTCTAAGCGCCTTTCAAAACTCTCAAGGTAACTTTACAATCATAGGATAAGTTTTCCTGTGGGTGGGCAGCGGCAACCAAACGCGCCTGCATTCACTCAACCCGGAAGTAACTTAAATCGATAGAAAGCTAGCTAGCTAGCAAATCAATAGCCAACTGATTCCTAGCTCGATAGCCAGCCAGCTAGATAGTGGATAGATAGCTAGTTCGATATCTAGCTAGCCAGCCAGATAGCTAATAGGTAACAAATAGCGAGCAAATGGTAATAATAATAATAATAATAATAATAATAATAATAATAATAATAATAATAATAATAATCCATTTCATTTATAAGCGACTTTCAAAACTCTCAAGGTCACTTTAGTCACTATAGGATATTTTTTTTCTGTGGGCGAGCAGCGGCAGCCACACGCTCCAGCATTCACTCAACCCGGAAGTAACTATTGATAGAAAGCTAGCTAGCTAGCAATCAATAGCCAACAGATATCTAGCTCGACAGCCAGCCAGATCGCTAATAGATAGCTAGGTAGATAGGTAGCTAGCCAGCTAATAGATATCAAATAGCAATCAAATAATAATAATAATAATAATAATAATAAGAAATAATAATAATAATAATACCCGCAGAAAACCCACTGTACACGCAAACTATACTGGTTTCATCACAATTAGTTTTTTTAAACACTGACGGTGTCATGGTACAGTCACCTGACTAGATGATAGCGTTGCAAGTATGAATGCGAATTGACTTTTTAAAAAACCCATAAAACATGAACTTCTTTTGAAACGCTCGTTATATTGAAGCCGGCGAAGTTGATAGCCTTAAATCCAGGTGACTTTGAATAACAATGACTCATAGCCAACCTCTGTAGCGTCCTTCACTCCGTGTTTGAAAAATCAGGGTCTTCAATCAGTCGAGAGAGGTCACGCCGCTGTCAAGATTCCCCCCTCGCCATGATGATCAAAAGGAGTCAAAGTCCCTCATTGGAGGACAAACCGCCCTTAATGGTTGATCGGGTTTCATGAGTCAATCTTCATCAGGTTTTCCCTCACCACTGGTCAATGGCTTCACTTTTGATCACAAAATTTGATTTCAAATCGGATTTGAGAGATTTGGATTTGTCAAGTTAATATATACAGTGCTACCTTAGCTTAGGAATTTAATTGGTTCCCAGAAAGAGTGTGTAAGGTGAAAAGTGTGTCTTCCAAATATTAATTTCCCATAGGAAACCATTAAAATGAGAATAATCCGTTGCCAGGTCCCCATAAAGAATAATTTTCAACTAAATAAGCATTAAAACTACACACAATATACATTATTTTATGTATAATAAATGTGCTACGGTATTGTAATTAAAGAAATAAACTGTTGTGTATAATAAAGTCGTTTTATTTACCTTTGTGATGGTCCTTGATGCCTTGATGGAATGATAGCTTTTTGCATAAAGTGTCTCAAGGAGCTCTGGGTTGTACAGCTAAGAAGTTGTGAAATTGCAGCAGCAACAGATACAGGTAGACACACTATAAACTTAATTAATAGCTGGTTCCCTTGCTTGTATGTTCTCTTCAAATTGTACAGATGGCTTGTGCGGGTTATTTGTGCCTTTGAACTATCAATAAAGTTGAAACGAGTCCAAATTTCCCTGTGTTTTCTATCCATTTTCTCACCATTTCACTTGTTTTTCACTTGTTTTTTTTTTGTTTCAAGCTCTGTCGTCTCCCTTTCGTGTGTTTCGTGTGTGTGTGTTTCTGTTTCTGGAACACCTCCTCCCCGCTCACTGCTGCGTGTGTCCACTCCCGCCTCAACTACGGATCTTGACCAATCACGTGCAGCTTTAACTGAAGACTGGGGGTGGGGAATAGAGGAAAAAAGAAGCCGGCTGCAATTTCAGGAGCTCCAAGAACCAGCTCGTTCGCAAACGACACATCACTCATTGTGGCGCTCCGTGTGTTTCACGAAAAATAGTTCGTATGCCAAGATTATATTCTCGTGAATTTAACATTCGTAAGGTGAAAAGTTCGTTAGCTAAAGCCTTCGTAAGACGAGGTGTCACTGTACACTACTATTTGTCTCAGTGTCGCTGCCGTCTATGCCGCGCTGCCCACATTTCAGGCTTGACTGATTAGAAGGACAGTTGAGGGACAGTTACGGAGACGACAAGGACACATGCTGAGGAAAAGCTCATCAAATGATTTTAATAGGCCCTGAGAGGCGTCCCGGGTTTAATAAGTTTTTTGGGAGGTAACATTGGGGTTGCAAAATGGTGGCAATTTTCAAAGCGGGAAACCGTCAGTGGGACTGATTGAAAAGTTGTAGGAAAAAAATTAGGACTTTGAAAAAAACGGAAATAAAGTTGGACTTTTTGCTTTGTGTTGCAAGCCAAAATTTGTTGTATGAGCAAGCTTGCGAGAGTGTGGGGAGGGGGGTTGGTTGGGGAATGGAGCAATTAATATCCTGCAATGCATGGCTGCCTACTGATGAGAAAACTTATTGTATTTATGGTATGTGTCATGAGCATAACTTCCATTAACTCATTCAATGCCATTCACGAATTGAAAATACAGTAAAGTCTCGTTATATCGATATTCTCGGGAGTCTGAAAAAATATCGATATAACCGGGACTATCGATATATCCGACCCTGCGCACATGTAATTTTCTCCGTGCGTTCATAGAAATAGTATCGTAATAAGCGGTACTATCGATATAACCGATATCGATATAACGAGACTTTACTGTATAATAATAATAATAATAATAATAATAATAATAATAATAATAATAATAACAATACATTGCATTTTAAGCGCCGTTCAAAGCTCTCAAGGGCACTTTACAGTCACAGACAAGCATAGGTACTATAATAAATAAAATATAATCACAAATACAATGCAATAAATAAAATACAATTATATATAGAAACAAGAGAGAGAGAGAGCTACACAGAAAATGCAATTTTAAATAGGTGGGTTTTGAGATAGGATTTGAAGGTGGGAAGAAAATCCATGTTACTAATGTTGGGAAGAAGTGAATTCCAAAGTTTGGCGGCAGAGCGGCTGAAGGCTCTGTCACCCATCAATCAATTTCAAGATCATATAACTCCAAACCCTTATAATTTTGGAATTAACTCATTTTTTTCTGATGAAAGAAGAGAGTCTCAGCTTTCTTACGCTGCATTGAATGTTTATGTAGTGCTAAAACTCAATATTCTGTGAGTCTTGGTATTCGAGTGACAATGACAAAAACCTTGGCACTGTGGAGGACATATTTTCCATCCATAATATTGACTGCCTTCCTACTTTCAAATGCCACCTCAAAACCCATCTGTTTAAAATTGCATTCAGGGTCTAGTTTAATCAGCTATTCTGTTATTTATCATTTTATTTATGGTTTTATTGTTCTGTGTATTGTTCTTTTCATTGTAAAGTGTCCTTGTGTGTTCAGAAAGGTGCTTATAAATTTAATGTATTATTATTATTATTATTATTTGTTTTTTTTTTTTGCACAAGTTAAATTACCCAAGTAAATTCTCACAAATTTAATTTAAATTTCACAGATTTCACAGTCTAAATTTCTTTGTAAATTAACCAGAAAGGCTCTATAAATTGTCCATTTTGGTAGAAGACATGAGAGCTTCCTGTCCAAAACAAAAAACAAAAAGGAGAACAGTGTGTCACATTTTTCTAGCTAATTATGTATTGTGGTGGATTCTTCACCTTTCCAGTTACCTATCAGGTGTGTTGCCATGCCGTATGTATTTAATAAGATGTGACACATTTCAGCTTTGAAACAACCACAGCTGCCTTACGGCTTTTGCTTTTATGATAATGTACGGATCGATCGATTCTATTCAGTCAAGCGCAGGAACATTCACAATCAAGGTTAGAATTGTAAACCGAGGCACCCCGTCAAAATAAAAGTAAATGTTTCATTCTGCGAACACAACACAAGTTGCGACAATCAAACAATCAAGGGAAAGCCATCTTTGTTCATATTTTTAAATACTGTATTTTGTGTACTAGAAGGCCTACATAAAAGCCTTCAATTTTTTCAAAACTGAACCTGTGCCGTATAATCCGGTGCGCCTTATATATGGAATGAACGGGTAAAGTGATAGTTATGAGTTTGGGTGAGTTTGAGTGAATGGAGTTCTCCAAATGTCGCTTATATATAAATAAACACACACACACACACACCATATTTTCCAATGTATAAGGTGCGCCGGAGTATAAGGCGCATCCCCAATGAATGGTGTATTTTCCAACTTTTTCCATATATAAGGTGCACCTTCAATGAATGAAAAAATGTTTCCAAATACAGTGAGACCTCAACTTACAAACACCTCAACTTACAAACTTTTCGTCTTACAAACGTCAAATTTCTGAAAATTAAACCTTATAATAAGCACTATTTTCATAATACACACTCACCACGGCTGGCGGAGTGATCTTCGGCGGAAGCACACGACCGAACAGCACCAGAGGTTAAGTTACCAACAGTCCTTATGGAAGGTGACTCTCCTTCCACTTTATTTTACAGCACAGTTTATTTCTTTAATTACAGTCGTCATGTAATGTGCTCACTTTCCAAACAGCAATTCCCTTTGACCTTCGACCTCCAACGCCATTCCATCAAGCCATAAATGACCATCACAAATGTAAATAAAGTGACTTTATGATACAATGCAGTGTATTTCTTTCATTACAATACAATAGCACATTTATTATACATAGAATAAGGTATGTTGTGTGTAGTTTTAAGACTTATTTAGTTGAAAAGTATATTTTATGGAAACCCGGGAACGGATTATTCCCATTTTAATGGTTTCCTATGGGAATTTTTTTTTAGATACACACTTTTCGCCTTACACACTCTGTCTGGGAACCAATTAAATTCGTAAGTTGAGGTCTCACTGTATAATACATAAATATATAAAAATGTTCCAAATATAAGGCACACCATATTATAAGGCGCTACAGTAGAGGCTGTGGTTGCGTCCTACTTCTTCTACAGGGGGAAATGGAGTCGGTGGCTGTTGACACTACCACACATATAAGGCGCACCAACGTATAAGGCGCAGGGTCATCCTTTGAAGAAAATGAAGGCATTGATTGTGCACCTTATAATCCAGTGCACCTTATTGTGCGGAAAATACAGTAGTCTGTCTGCAAGTTGTACCGTCAAAGGAGTTAATCCCACAGGCGTTCCCACCTCAGGAAGGCAGAATTTCAACCGAATTAAACGGAATAAAGCGGAAGAGGGATTTCGACTCCAAAGTCCAGAGATGGTGATCACGGATGGATGATTTTTCCGATCCTTTCATGATCCCAGTACAATTTTCCACTTGAATGGGTACGGTTCGGACATATCCTCCGCCCATGATTTTGACCAAGTGTCACAGCGGCATCAAACATCACTGATCAAAACCGGCAGCTTCGCGACAGAAATTCAATGAAGGCAACATGACTTCAGATAAACGTGTAAAACTGTAGCGGGCTGTTCATTGAGGGAAAGGAACTTGTGCTGTGATTCATTTCCAGACTTTGGTGGTTCGCTGAGTAGCAAATGAAACCAAGACCCTGAACAGGAGAAGCAATATACCGGACAAAACGAACGGATCGATAGATAGATCTTCACATAAAAGGAGGACAAGACATTTTGAAAATTGCGCTTCTGTTTTCATTCCTGGCCTCGTTTACTCTGCATTTTGCATCACCGCCGCGAGCGCGTAGCGAGAAAATACCATATTTTCCGAAAATTTGTCAGAATGACATGTTACCGTATTTTCCGGACTATAAAACGCACCCGATTATAAGGCGTGTCTTCAATGAATTGCATATATTGAAAACTGTTTCCGTATATAAGGCGCACTGGGTTATTAGGCGCATGGTCAATTTTTGAAAACATTTAAGGTGGGCTTTTAGGTGGGCCTTATAGTGCAAAATATCCGGTATATAGAAAATTGTATTCCACTCAAAATTTCCAGGGTAAAAAAATCAGCTTGTCCACCGAAGTTATCGCACTCCATTATCACGTAAAAGGCCAAGGGTTCCAACAAGCCATGGGAATTGTTAAACACAGGTATAAAAGAGGGGGTAAAAGTGCTAAAGGAACTATCACATGGTAACTCGTGCTCTATTAAATTAAACACACGCCGCAGTGAAGTGAAGCCAGGGCAAGAATTGCTGGGTTCGGGCTGAAAGCACTAATCAAGAAGATTCTATCGTCTGTTGAAATGAACGTTCTATTTCACAGGTGTCAAAGTCAAGGCCCGGGGGCCAAATCGGGTCCACCACATCATTTTATTCGGCCCGCAAAAGCAAATCAAGCATGTCAAGATCCATGATGCTTGCTAAAGTCCAAACCAAAATTTGAAGTTGTCCCATGTAAACCACAATAACAGTCATTATGTTTTAATTTAGATTTGAAAACTAGTTATTCAATAACTCATTCACTGCCAGACGTGCAAAAATGTGTCCATTCCAGTGCCAGGGTTTTTTTTGTCATTTTCACTCAAAGTCCAGGACTCACAGAATATTGAGTTTTCGGACTACATAAACATTCAATGCAGTGTAAGAAGCCTTAGACCCCAGGTGTCAAACACAAGGGGGCCAAATCCGGCCTACCACATCATTTTATTCGGCCCGCGAAAGCTAATCTAACTTGTGAAATTCCATGATGCTTGTTAAAGTCCGAACCAAAATTTCAAATTGTCCCATGTGAACCACAAAAACAGGCATTATTTTTTTACTTCGAATTTGAAAACTAGTTATTCATTATTTTCTTGTGTGCTATGTATATGTGGAGAGGATGAAACATTTATATGGTTTCCCAAAAATAATAACGGCCCTACAAGGGAAACCGGAACTATGATGTGGCCTAAAAAAGACGCATTGTAGCGGTCCTTCCATCACGTCAATGTATTTTGCTGTACCTGTTTGGTCCGGGGAGCTCGTGTTGCACCCAAAAGCCGTCAGGAGGCCAGAAGAGGGCGTCCAAGCTCCATATAAGGAATTTATCAGCCTGTGAAAACGGAGTTGGCCACAGGAGATCGCCATTTCGTGCCTCTTTTTTTGGGTGAGAGACTTTCCCCCAATGTTGCCTCAAAATGGCACAAATAAATTCTTACTCGATTGCAAACATGTATGCTTTTCTCTCAGAACTATTTGAATCATATTCATCACTGGATGTGTGACAAGAAAGCATATTCTCCAAATCTGAAGCCATTGTTTTGATTCACTAGCAATGCAAGACGTCTTGGCGTGACGTCACGAACTGGGGGCGGGACTTTCGGAAAATGCCCAATTCGCAGCTCAAATTTTTTGCAGATTTTGGACACCTTAAGTCATTTTTATTGGTGTTTTGCATTTGACTAAAAATATCATACTGCGTGTTTTGGGTATTTTAGATGCGATAAAACGTTTTTCTGGTGTCAATTAAAAAACAACAAAGTGACGTCGGTTTTCCTTTAAGGTTTTTGTGCATGTGAAGCGTGGGGGGGGGGGGTCTTGTCTGGTAGAAAGGTACAAACGATGGGAGGTGGCCAAGTTTGTAATGAGGCTAAAAAGACTCTCCTGGCTCACGAGCAAACTAGGGCATCCGTAATGAGCTTAGTAGGTGTGGGTGGGGTGCTTGTTGGGATGCGGGAGGGTGGGTCGGGGGGGGCGTAGCGGTAGAGAGATGTGTTGTGAACCTGAACATTGCCACAAGCTGTGATTCTACAAGGTTTCGAGAAAGAGAGAGAAGGAGCTGAGCAAATTAGCATGTGCCTCTCAATTCTATTTTTACATATACGTATCAATCCATTTTTTAAAATGGGTGTTCTCATCGGTGTTGCAGATTTTTGGATTGGATTGGATTACCCTTTTTTAGTTTAGCAGTGGAGATGAATACATTTACAGTTCACAGTAGCGATGAAGTGATGAAACTAAGTGGAAAGGAAAGGAAGAAATAGACAAACAAAATACAGGAGCTGCTGTAAAGGCAGCCACTCTCGCGGCGCCATCTTGAAAAACAAAACAAAAAAAAACTAAATACCAAATACACAGAGTCATTCACTCTCAAGCACTTTCTGCACACTCTTTGATTTATGAAGCAGTTCTAGATAAAAGAGAGGAACAAAGCGACTTTTTCACCAGTGGATTAGGGATGTCATGGTGAAATATGCACATCTGCTACAAGCTAACTGTTGAAAGCAAACACGAAGCTATAGCATCCATTGACGAAAAGAGACTGTCTCACATATCTTGTCTTACATAAATCCGCTTCAATTCCAAGCCGCGACAGTTTCACATGCGTATCGGCGCTCTGCGCTGAGGCTCATTTCTTCTAGTTTTTCTTGTCAGAGAATGTATAGGGTGTGACATTCCCAGAAGTCCCATCCTTATCCTCTCCCCATGACATCATACCCAATCGACATCAGACTCCTAACCCCGGTCCCTGAGCATATTTGGAGTGAACTTTTAATTTATTATTTATTATTGTTATTTACGATGTATAATTTTTATGATTATTATAATTACTATTATTACTATGATGCTGATGATGATGATGATTATTATTGTATTTTTTCATTTTATTCATTTATTTTATTTTTTATTTTATTTTGTTTCTTATTATTAATATTATGAACGAGATTCCGTTGTAAAAGCAGTCATAGCGTTTCTTCAACAAACATTTTCCACTGATCAGTGTCAGTCAACTGTCATTCTTCAAGGAACGGAAAAACGCTACAATATTATCCAGATGCTTTACTCGTTCGTAATAGGCAATAGCGTGCCATGTCAGGGCGAATGGAAAAACTACCAAAGCTGATGTCAACATCAAAGTGTTACAATGCAAATTTCTGTCCGCGCGTGATTCAGATTCACTTTGTGATGTATTTTTAGTCACAATATTATTCTTGTGAGAGATAGGAAGTCATTGATATTGGTCTCCCGTTGTAGGCATAGCCTAAACTGACGTTGGAGAATAGAGCCAAGGGGATTTATACCACGACTGTGTGAAAAGAAGAAGAAAAAAAAACAGGCTGTATGTCGTTTTGATGCTATTATTAAGTTTGGAACGTGGCATTTCCTTGCATTAAAATCACATCGGCAGTCATACTGAATCAGCTCTTTAACACATTTGCTTTTTGCCAGACAGTTCCAAACCACAGGAGACTTTAAAGGGATAGTTAACCAAAAGCCACTGATGTCGCTGGCTACCAATCGAAGTCATCATATTCATTAAAGAATATATATATATATTATCCATTTGTAAAGAAACCTTCTTTCTGGGTTCACTTGAATATTTTGTGCGTAGTGGAATTTTGCCTCGGCTAAAGTAAAATATCAATTGATAGAAAATCATTTTAGAATTCAGAAATATATTTGTTGAACAATGCGCAGTCGGCTTCCCGAATGAATCATGTTAATGTATTCACTGCCAGACGATGTACAAAAATCCACTTAAGTGCAAGGGTTTTTGACATTTTCACTCCAATTGCAAAACACAGAATATTGAGTTTTAGGACGACACAATCATTCAATGCAGCGTAAGAAACCTCAGACTCTCTTCTTTCGTCAGGAAAAAAATAGTTCATTTCTAGCTTATTTGGTTTTGGAGTAATATGAGGTTCAAGCGGGGGCGGATGTACAAATGCTGCCCCCTCATGAAAGGCAAAAACAATTGCCAGAGGGCTAACCAGCGCTTCATTGGCACCCCCCGCAAGAAAACCTACAACTTGAACAAATTCGGGAATGGCAGCGAATAAGTTGGGTCTGGAGTTATCTGAGCTTGAAATGGGGGTGGCTGTACAAAATACAATACGATATTGATTTATATAGCACTTTAACAACAGCAGAAGCTAACATGGACATAAGGCAAATTCTGCCCCCTCGTGTAAGGAAAAAATATTGCTAGAGGTCTGACTGGCGCTTTATCAGCAGCCCCCGCAAGAAAAAAAACAAAACCGTGAGAAAAAAAAAAAATTGGGAATGGCACTCCATGTCATATTTTCAACTCCCGAATAAATTTGGGAATGGTAGCGAATGAGTTAAATGTTAACATTGTTCAAAAAAGGTAAAAAAATGAAAAATGATGACGCATGAATCATTTTTCTCGTCGCAACGAGAAGAAAACACACAAAGGATTTTTCGCCCCGTTCCGGGGGAAGAAACTTAAAGGACAACCGACGCCGCCGGACAAGTTGTGTCCATAATTTGTAAAATCACTTCAAATGACTTCGACTGAGTGTATTTTACTAAGATTCCACGGCATACAGCTATATTTTACGTGTTAAGACTCGCGCTGAATATTCAGGAAGTCTTGTTTTCGAGTTGATGACGATGCCTGACGTGACGTCACGTCTGGAACGCCCCTGACCGAGAAAGCGACACACAATGCATTTTGGGTACTTTGTTTCGTCTGAAAACTTCGTGTTGAACCGTGTTGATGGCAAAATTAGAAGGAAAACACGTAAATAACGCGAAAATATCAGCCTGCGTGTTTTGGGTATTTTAGATGCTATAAAACGTTTTTCTGATGTCAGTTAGGAAACAAAAAATGGTGTTGGTTCTCCTTTAAATCCAAAACAAATGCCACTTATAATACAGTGACGGCATAATTTCTCCTGAGTCACATTATGAATTAAAATGGACCCAATGTAAAAGAAAAACAACTGGTAAAAACTGAGAGCAAAACTGTTGTGATGTGACCATCCAAATACTTTTTGAGTCCTTGAACTTCCAGGCCATCCGTGCTGAAAAGGCACCTCATCGATTCACATCACGATTGATTGTACGTACAACACTGGATCCTATAACAAGGCTCCATCAAGAATACATCAATGGAAAAATTGACAACCGTCTGATAAATGCCGATAAAATGCACTGACTGGCGTTCGTAATTGACGTGTCAGATTGATCCTCAGACAACTTTCGACATGTTACAACCAATACATCAAGATGCGAAAAATGTTCAGCAACTTGTAAAATTGTAAACAGCACTTTAATTTACCTTGGGGTAGTTGGACGAGAAAGCCAGAATTTGTAAACGGTGTGTCAGAAGAAACTGACAGTCGGAGTAAATTGTGCACAATTTTAAAACTAAGGTACAAAATATGATATATCATATTTTCCGTTGTATAAGGTGCACCAGAGTATAAGGTGCACCCACCAATGAATGGTATATTTTCAAAAATTTTGCATATATAAGACGCACCGGACTATAAGGCACACCTTCAATGAATGAAAAAAAAAGATCCTAATGTAAGATATGGCACTGTTTCAGATTTATTCTGAATGTTGCATAAGTACCGTATTTTCCCGTGTATAAGGTGCACCAGAGTACAAGTCATACCCTCCAACGAATGGTGTATGTTCAAACTTTTTCCATATATAAGGTGCATCGGATGATAAGGCGCCCCTTCAATGTATGAAAAAAAAAATCCCAATAAAAGATATGGCACTGTCTCGGATTATTCTGAATGTTGCATAAATCCAATATTTTCAGGTGTATAAGGCGCACCAGAGTATTAGGCAGACCCCCAATTAATTGTGTAGTTTAAAACTTTTTACATATATAAGGCGCACCGGACTATAAAGCGCACCTTATATGAATAAAAAAAAAGATCCAAATAGAAAATACGGCACTGTTTCGGATTATTCTGAATGTTGCATAAGTGCCATATTTTCCAGTGTATAAGGCGAACCAGAGTATAAGGCACACCCCTAATTAATTGTGTCATTTAGAACCTTATTCATGTATAAAGCGTACCGGACTATAAGGCACATCTTCAATGAATGAAAAAAAAATCCAATATGTCAGAATCAGAAAACCTTTATTCGTCCCACAATGGGGAAATTTGCATATAAAATATTGCCCTGCTTTGGATTGTTCTGAATGTTGCATAAGTAACATATTTTCCAGTGTATAAGGTGCACCAGAGTATAAGGCACACCCCTAATTAATGGGTCATTTAAACCATTTTCCATGCATAAGGCGCGCCGGAGCATAAGGCGCACTTTCAAAAAAAGTTTGCCAAATATAAGGCACTCCCCACATTATAATGCGCTACAATAGAGGCTGGGGTTAAGCACTACTTCTACTCGAGTAAATGAAGTCGGTGGCTGTTGTCAGTAATTATAATAATGAGACACCTGTTGGTCGAAACGGAACTCAGTCCTAAGTCAGATGTTACCTGTATAAGGCAATTAATATATATATATATATATATATATATATACAGTAAAGTCTCGTTATATCGATATCGGATATATCGATAGTCCCGGTTATATCGATACTATTTCTATGCACGCACGGAGAAAATTACATGCAAACAGGGTCGGATATATCGATAGTCCCGGTTATATCGATATTTTTTCGGACTCCCTTGAATATCGATATAACGAGACTTTACTGTATATATATATATATATCGTCGGATTGATAAAAGCATAACGTGCACATGCGCGGTAAGTTAGCTGTCTGCATTTCCCCTTGTGTTAGCATATTTTTTATCATTTCAAATAATGATACAACATTTATACGGGAATTGTAATCATTTATAAAGGCGGCTATTAGCCAAGGTTGACAGGTATGTTAATGTGATTTTGTGTGGCAGTTATTGTTCATCTATGATACGTGCCCTGAGATTGGCTAGCAAGCAGTTCAGGGTGTACTGGCCGAAGACACCGAGAATACGCTTCCATGAAGCTAGTAAGGTAAAAAAATCAACATACCAGCTATGTAATGGAATAAAAAAAATCGAAGTGGTGTCATAACATCCTAATATATCATGTCAGGTGAAAAAGGAATCTTATTTAAAAGGCGAATGAATCATGGATGACAGAGAACATGGCGGCCATTAGGGAGCTTACTCGGGGACAGTTCGCTCTCCATTAAAAGTAAAACTGAAAATGAAAGACAACTCAACTCTGCCACGTGAAGCCATTTGTTCCCTAATTTCAACAGAAGGTGGACGCTAACCAACCATTACCGTCAACTAATGAAGTATTTCAAATATAATATAAGCAATTTTCGGATGATATGATCTCACTGCATCAGTTACACCATTGCTAGCTTATGCTAGCCATATAACATCATTTAATTATCCTTCTGAGAGCGAACAATGGGTTCCTACAGAACTGAGACTGCGTGGTTTGCTGCCATAATGAACTGGTATAACTTATTGATCCATTGTCTGCAGCCCACATTGCTATTATACCAAAGTGATTGGAAAAAAAATCATTGGAGGGAAACCATATTTCTGCCTGCGATCTTCTGCTTTCTATTCCCGTAATCAGCATGCCCAGTGGTTCATCTTTGACAATTTTGTATTCAGAGGTGCCCTCTTGCGTCATCGTCACCTCGAAAGCTTTCTCACACAAATACTCTGTCTTGAGTGTGAGTTATAAAAACACGATTAGTGGCCAAAAGGAACACAAACCACAGCCTTCATCATTGTAATGATTTGAGATTTCCTCATTTGTTCACCACTAAAAAAGATAAAACGGAATTGGTTATTCACCCATTGCGCTCTTAAAGGACAACCGACACCATTTTTTTTGTTTCCGAACTGACACCAGAAAAACGATTTGTAGCATCTAAGATACCCAAAACACGCAGGCTGATATTTTTTGTAAAATGCAAAACACCAATAAAAATGACTTAGTGTCCCAAAACCACTTCAAAATTACCCCGGAAATAGCCAGTTTTAGAAGGTTCCGCCCCCTTGTTCGTGATGTCACGCCAGGACGTCTTCGCCTTGCTCTAGAATCAAAACAATGGCTTCAGATTCGGAGAAGATGCTTTCTTGTTAGAATATGATTCAAATAGTTCTGAAGAGGAAAGCATAAATGTTTGCAATCGATTAAAGAAGTCCTCCCGTATCAATTCAAGCCATCAGGACTCCAATGTAGCGTCCCAGAAAATGCACAAGATGGTGCCCAAGCTCCGTTGGAAATGGGCTGATTTGTCTGCTGGGAATGTGTGTCTACTAGAATCAAATAGTAGTCTTGGTGCGACACACAACGATTCACTATCGCATTATTTCTGTTTTTTCATCCTAATTTCACCATCAACACGGATCAACACGAAGTTTTCGCAACAAACACAGCACCCAAAATGCATTGTGTGTCGATTTCTCGGTCAGGGGCGTTCTAGACGTGATGTCACGTCAGGCATCATCATCAACTCGAAAACAAGACTTGAATATTCAGCGTGAGTCTTAAAACGTAAAATAGAGCTATATGCCGTGGAATCTTTGTAAAATACGCTCATTAGAAGCCATTTGAAGTGATTTTACAAATTATGGACACAACTTGTCCGGAGGCGTCGGTTGTCCTTTAAGTACGTACTTTAAAGCCAATGCAGATTCTAATAATGGACTTAGACTGCACTTCTGGGCGCCAATAGGATTCTCTAGAAAGTCTCTACGTCATTAGCAATCGAATCATTCACACCGCCTTTGCATTTCTGTCAACTGTCGGAAAAAAAAACTGAAGTCATTTTTTAATTATCGCCTGTGGATGTTAACTCATTCACTGCTATTCACCAATGTATTCGAGATTGAAAATATGATGTAGAGCGGCATTCTCGAATTTGTTTGGGTTTTGGCTTTTCATGCTTGGCTGCCGATAAAGCACTGGCAATGGCCTCTGACAATGTTTCTTCTTTTCCCCACAGGGGGACAGCATTTCCCTTTTTTCCATGTTAGTGCTTTGTTCCAGCTTCAGCTGTTGCTAAAGTGCTAAAAAAACAAGATATATGTACTGTACTGCACTGCATTTTATACACCTGCCCCCATTTCAAATTCAGATGACTCCAGACCCATATAACTTAGGAATTAACTCTTTTTTTCTGATGAAAGAGCATTTCTTACGCTGCATTGAACGTTTTTGTAGTCCTATAACTCAATATATATATATGGATCCTGGAATTTGAGTGACAATGACAAAAAAACTGGCATTTTAGTGGACATTTTTGCACATTGTCTGGCAGTGAATGAGTTAGAGGCTGTAAATGTTTCAGAGATCACACTATCCTCCAAGTCTTGTTTTTTGACCTGGATGGATCAGTCCTTCACATTCTAGATGGGGCTGATAAAATGGATGCTGTGCTTCATCCATTTAGTTAGAGAAGCATCAACAATGTCTTTCAAATTATTGTTAGTATTGCGTGTGTGTGTGTATGATTGTGTGTGTGTGACTGAGAGTCATTTCACAGTCAGCCACCCACTCCAAACCAAGAAGATTTAATGTTAATAAGCACTGCCATGATGGAACAACACCTCTAAGGGTGACATTATGTGGGAGATGGATGTTCACTGAGCATCTGCTGGGCCTTGAAGTGTGAGTATGTGTGTGTGTGTGTGTGTGTGTGTGTGTGTGTGTGTGTGTGTGTGTGTGTGTGTGTGTGTGTGTGTGTGTGTGTGTGTGTGTGATTCAGAAACATAAAAAGTGACAATTGTTGCTGCTATCTGGCATGCACTCACGTAGCCATATGGGCGCCATTGCAGTCAACTACATCCCCAATACATCAGGATTCACTTGAGACAAAATAACTTTCCAACTGCTAAATGGTGGAATAAACTTGTAAATTAATTCATTCGCTGCCAGACGATGTGAAAAAATGTGTCCACTCCAGCGCCAAGGTTTTTGTCATTGTCACTTGAATTCCAGGACCCACAGAATATTTAGTTTTAAGACTAAATAAACATTTCATGTAGCATAAGAAACCTTATAGTCTCTTCTTTCACCAGTAAAAGAAAGTGTTCTTTCCTAAATTATATGGGTCTGGAGTTATATAAGCTTGAAATGAGGGCAGCTGTCCAAAATACAATGCAACACATGCATATTGGTTTATATAGTGCTTTAACAACTGAAGCTGGGAAAAAAGCGCTAACACGGGAAAAAAAGAAATGCTGTCCCCTTGTGGAAGGGAAAAAACATTGCCAGGGGTCGAGCCAGCGCTTTATCGGCATCCAAGCAAGAAAAAACAAATCCTAACTAATTCCGGAATGGCGCTCTACGTCATATCTTCAATTCCGAATAAATTAGTGAATGAGTTAAATGGAAAAAAAAAGTATATTTGTTTTTAATACATCCATACAGATGAGCTACTCTTGCCTCATGAGGACATACTAAAAATGGATGAATGTTGATTCTTTCAGGCAGGCCATTAAATCCGCCTGCGGCTGAGGAATATCGCGGACTTTAAAAAGGATGAGCAGATGCTGAACTACGTCGCCGGAATCGATAGATTATATTGACTCTGTGATCGTGTATCATTTGTTTTCATTGTGACATTTCATTTTTGTGGTCAGTCATTAATAATGCAGCTGATAAGAGTCGTGATGCATGCCAAAGCAAAAACGTATTCTGCTAATTACACGTCTTATTCAGGCAATTTTGATTATTACAGGTAACTACTTTATCCCAAATAAAGTTCTAAACCTTACAAAATGTCGTATTTTCTAAAATACGAGTGACCAACATTTGATATGAGCTGTTGTTTGTCAGTTAGCCAGATTTTTAGTTTAGCCGCGACTTGCGGCTCAACACATATCGTCTTATCCGGGCAATTTGGCTTATTACAGGTAACTACTCTTTCTGAAATTAATTTCGAAACTTTAGAAAATGCGGTCTTTTGTAAAATACAAGTCGCCAACCTCTGATACCAGCTGTTGTTTTCTGTTGGCCCGATTTTTAGTTTAGCCGCTACTAGCGGCTAAATACACATCGTTTTATTCAGGCAATTTTGATTATTACAGGTAACTACTTTGTGTTAAATTTAGTTCTAAACCTTACAAAATGTGGTATTTTCTAAAATACAAGTGACCAACATTTGATATGAGCTGTTGTTTGTCAGTTAGCGTGATTTTTTTTGTTTAGCCGCGACGAGCGGCTAAAAACACAGTCTTATAAGGGCAATTTTGATAATTACACGTAAATACTCTATCTGAAATGAAGTTCTAAACCTTACAAAATGCCATATTTTAAGTAAAAGTGACCAACGTCCGATCTGAGCTGTTGTTTGTCAGTTAGCCAGATTTTTAGTTTAGCCGCTACTAGCGGCGATGAAAGTTCCAAACCTTACAAAATGTCTTATTTTCTAAAATACAAGTAACCAACCTTTGATACGAGCTGTTGTTTGTCAGTTAGCCAGATGTTTAGTTTAGTCGCTACTAGCTAGCGGTAAAGCCAACGGACCAAGGTAGCAGTCTTTAAATCATACACATTTGCGAGTGGCAAATATTTTAACACTGTATGTTGGATTGTAATTCTAAAACTTCAATCTGTTTTTTTTTTCAGTAGAGAAGTAGCAAATGTAGCCATTTAAAAGCTAAAGGCCACAGCAAGTAACAGCAGAGGGAATCGGTAAAAGATATACTTTGACACATTCCCTCATTTAACTCACACGTCGTCATGAAATTTGTAAAACTCTGACAAAAGTTTTACTGCTTTAGATTTAGAACAAGGGAGACTTAACAGACACAAACAGGATTTGTCAGCCCCAGTGAGTGCTGTCTGAGCTACCAGCATTAGCGGCGACAGCCGACTGTCAGTCTTCATGCCACACTTCTCAATAGGGGTTCAATCCATTACCCGGATTGTTCCTGACATTGCCATGTGCTGACTGGCCATGAACTAGCCAATATGGTTCAAATGATGAGAGTGGTGGAGTCTTTGTGTCAAGTGGACATCAAAGTGTCTGCAATCCAGTCATAAATGACGGGTTCATCACTTTAATCCAAATTAGAAGAAAAAAATAAAAGTTGAATATCCCCGCCATCAGAAAAATAGTTAATTCCTAAATTATATGGGTCTGGAAGTATCTGAACGTGAAATGGGGGCGGCTGTACAAAAGGCAAATACTGCCCCCTCGTTGGAGGGAAAAACATTGTTAGAGGTCTGACCAGCGCTTTATCAGCACCCCCCCCCCCCCCACAAGTAAAAACAAAACTGAAAATATTCAGGAATGGCAGTGAATGAGTTAATATGACATATTTCTAACAGAGATTATTTTTACACTTAATTGACGGGATGGTATGCTCCATGTAAGTGGAATATTGTCTCACAGGTCATAAAATTGGTCATGGTGACAATCAGAGTCTGGATAAAAAAATACCTTGACGAATTATTTTTCAATAGAATTGAGGCATGGAGTTTCAGAGTATGGTTGACCTTATACGTTCCACGGGAGTTTTGAAATTTTGTGTGATTGAGCCTTACTCAGGCCTCTTAACTCATTCAGTGCCAGACGTGCAAAAATGGGTCCACTCCAGTGCCAGGGTTGTTGTCATTGTCACTCGAATTCCAGGACCCACAGAATATTGACTTTTAGGGTGACATAAACATTCAATGTAGCGTAAGAAACATTAGGCTCCTTTCTTTCACCAGAAAAAAGGAATTATTTTATTATTATTATTATATATTATATATATATTATTATTTCATATGTCAGTTAAAAAACAAAAACGTGACGTCGGTTGTCCTTTAATGTAGCATAAGAAACATTATAGTATCTTCTTTCACCAGTAAAAAAGCGTTATTTCCTAAATTATATGGGTCTGGAGTTACATGAGCTTGAAATGAGGGTGGATGTCCAAAATACAATGCAATGCATACATTTTGGTTTATATAGCACTTTAACAACAGCTGAAGCTGGAACAAAGCGCTAACATGGATAAATGGGAAATGCTGCCGCCTTGTGGAATAGAAAAATATTGCCAGAGGTTTGGCCAGCGCTTTATCGGCATCCGAGCAAGAAAAAAAACAAATCAGAACTAATTCAGGAATGGCGCTCTGTCATATATTTTAAATTCCGGAATACATTTAATAATAATAATAATAATAATAATAATAATAATAATAATAATAATAATAATAATAATAATAATAATCCATTTGATTTCTAAGCGCCTTTCAAAACTCTCAAGGCCACTTTACAGTCACAGGATCAGATTTTCTGTGGGTGAGCAACGGCAGCCACACGCGCCAGCGTTCACTCAACCCGGAAGTAACTCAAATAAGATAGAAAGCTACGAATAATAATACATTGTATTACATTGTAAGCGCCATTCAAAACGCTCAAGAACATAACTAATAGCTAGCTAGATAGATAGATAGTTATAGAGCTAATACTTAGCACATTCAACTGGCGAGCTAAAATATACAGATAGCTAGCTAGATAGCTAGCCAGTCAGCTAGATAACTAATAGATAGAAAATTGATAGCAAATAGACATATATCTCGGTAGCTAGCTAAACGGATAGCTAAGGCAGCATAGTAGATCTTTTTTTTTTAATTCAGATTTGATTCAGATGTGAATGGCAATGAATGAGTTGAACAGCTCCAACCTTTGATGCAACACGTTTCTTTTACTCCATGCTTTTTTTGCTTTTTTCTTTTTTAAATCACGGGGGCATATTACCCGTTCTCGTCATTGAATGCATTGATAACATGCAAATGTCCGTTTTTTGTCGTATTCGGTACCCTGCACACAGACCTTCCTATCTCCACCAAACACCTTGGTAGACAGAGCAGCGCCATCCTGGACCGAGTGGCCAATCCCATTTCGATTATGGATGTTGTCGCTGCCTTCTGGCTATCCGTCAGGTTCAACCAATATGACGCAGGATGGACTTTTGTCATTCTTCAAAATGCTTCTCCTTCAGAGAAAAGAACGGCTGCGAATAATCCATTCCCTTGTTTTTTTCAATTATTCATTAAGCACAATGTAGGGTTTGTGCAATTGAATTATTTGTCATGCAAACCATCACTTGATCAATTGTAAATAGGGTGATCTGAGTATCGAGCGCACTCGTGGATTGCGCCTGCCAAATGGTCATAATTGCAAGCGCTGTTGTTCATTTTTGTGCCTTTCCACTTGAAATGCTGAGAGGGACACTCGCAAAGAGATTAAATTGGATGTCGCCGTCGCAGGTGTAAAGCGGATGCAGAGGGTAAAAAAATGAGTGTGGACCTTATCCCCATGTGTAAATATCTTTTTAAAATGCCAGAAACAAAAATTTAAAAATAAATAATGCCACATGTCGTCTCTGGAGATGTACTATTTTTTTTTTTGCTTTGGGATTATTTCATTGCCACTCACCCCTTATGGCGGAGTTTTTGTGTTTGCTGTAAAGGACAACCGACATCAGTTTTTTGTTTCCTAGAAAAACGTTTTATAGCATCTAAAATATCTAAAACACGCAGTATGATATTTTTAGTCAAATGCAAAACACCAATAAACTGAAACACCAATAAACTGAAACTGCAAAAAAAAAAATGAAACCGGAAGTGGCCAGTTTCAGAAGGTCCCGCCCCCTTGTTCGTGGTGATACTTCAAGACGTCTTGCCTTGCAGGAGAATCAAAACAATGGCTTCAGATTCGGAGAATATGGTTTCTTGTTACTCATCCAGTTATGAATAGGATTCGAATAGTTCTGAAGAGGAAAGCATACATGTTTGCAATCGATTAAAGAATTTATTCCGTGCCATTTTGAGGTGTCTGGGGGCGGGAAATGTAGCACCAAAAATAGGCGACAACGTGTAAGGAATTAATCAGCCCGTTTCCACAGGCTGATTAACTTCTTACACGGAGCTTTGTCGCCATCTTCTGCCTCCTTTTGGTGCTACATGAAGTTTTCAGACCGAATAAAGTAGAGCAATATGCATTGACGTGATGGAAGGACTGCTACAATGTGTCCTTTTTTTCGGTTAGGGGCGTTCCTTCAGTGATGTAACGTGAGGACTCGTCACCAACTCAAAAACAAGACTTCCGGAATATTCAGCGCAAGTCTTAAAACGTAAAATATAGCTATATGCGGTGGAATCTTTGTAAAATACGCTCAGAAGAAGTCATTCGAAGCCATTTTACAAATTATGGACACAACTTGTCCAGAGACGTAGGTTGTCCTTTAAGTAAGACTATAGCCTGGAATTTTCTGGAATTTAACTCATTCACTGCCAGACGTGCAAAAATGTGTCCACTCCAGTGCCAGGGTTTTTGTCATTGTCACTCAAATTCCAGGACCCACAGAATATTGAGTTTAAGGACTACATAAACATTCAATGCAGCATTATAAACCTAAGACTCTCTTCTTTCATCAGAAAAAAATAGTTGTTTCTATATTATATGGGTCTTGAGTTATCTGAGCTTGAAATGGGGGCAGCTGTACAAAATACAATGCAATACATATGTATTGACCTATATAGCACTTTAACAATAGCTGAAGCTGGAACAAAGCATGGCAGTAAATGAGTTAATTATATTGTTCCTGAATTTTTTAAACAAAATATGATATAATTACATTTTTTTGTTATTCGCCGATGCAGGCGGATCACCAAGATTGACAATCTTCATGCTATTTAAAAGACCACCGACGCCATCGGACAAGTTGTGTCCATAATTTGTAAAATCACTTAAAATGACTTCTACTGAGCGTATTTTAGAAAGATTCCACCGCATATAGCTAGATTTTACGTTTTAAGACTCGCGCGGAATATTCACAAATTCTTGTTTTCGAGTTGATGACGATGTCTGACTTCACGTCAGGCCTGAAACGCCCCTGACCGAGAAAGCGGCATACAATGCATTGTGGGTACTTTGTTAAGTCTGAAAACTTTGTGTTGATCCTTGTTAATGGCAAAATTAGAAGGGAAACACATAAATAACGTCATGGTGAATCGTGTGTTGCACCAAGACTACTATTTGATACTTGTTGACACAAATTCCCAGCAGACAGGTCAGCCCATTTCCAACGGAGCTTGGAAGCCATCTTGTGCATTTTCTGGGCGCTACATTGGAATCCAGATGCCTCAAAATGAGACCGAAGGACTTCTTTAATCAATTTGAGCCATTGGCGGCTCAAATTGATATGGGAGGACTCCTTTAATCGATTGCAAACATTTATGCTTTCCTCTTCTGAACTATATAAATCATATTCATAACTGGATGAGTAACAAGAAAGCATCTTCTCCGAATCTGAAGCCATTGTTTTGATTCTCGAGCAAGTCAAGACGTCCTGGTGTGACGTCATGAACGAGGGGGCGGGACCATCTGAAACTTGCCATTTCCGGGGTCATTTTGAAGTTTTGGTACACTTTAACTCATTTTTATTGGATTTGCCTTTATTAGCTGGCTACTGTTTGATTAGTATAAAGGAGGGATGGCGCTCTATTGCGGTTTGATTGGGAGTACTAATTTATTCTGCAGTGGGGTTAAGATGGGGAAGAAAAAAAGGCAGTAAATAACACCGGTCAACAGCAAATTTTAATCAGCAATGGCTTTCGATGTCCTTCAACACATTTCTTTTATGGTGTTTGTTAGGGTAATTCGCCATACAAACATCTCTAAACATCGCTCTGTAATCTTTGTTTACATTTTGAACTTCCTCGTATGTCATATCCTGCCTTCCTTTACACGATGTCGCACTTTTAGTACGTCACATCCTGTCGCGTCATTGCTATGCACCGCATAAATACTCCTGCAGCCCGTTTCTCTCTCTCTCTCCATGCGCTCCCTCCTCCGTCCGCAACACTACAATGCCCGTGCTCTCCAAATTAAATCAACTTTCTGGTCAAGTCCTGGCTCCCTGATGATTTAACCATCGATCTCCATCAACACCCGTCGAAGCAATGAACCAAGGGCGAACGATAAAAAATAACCCAACAGTGTTATTAAAAAAAAGGGAGAAACAAAGTATCTTTGTTTACTTGCACTTTTGGATTTCGAATATACCGTATTTTCCAGTGGATGTGGCGCACCCAAAAGCCTTATACGCATATACAGTGATACCTTGGTTTACGAACCCCTTGGCTTACGAACTTTTCAGTGTACGAACGTTAAGTATATGAAAATTTAACTTTGGCATACAAACTATTTTTCGGGATACACATGGAGCTGCCACAATGAGTGATGTTTCGTTCGCGAACGAGCCTGTTCTCCTAACAAGAAAATGGCAGCCGGCTTGTTTTGGTCCTCTATTCCCCGCCCCCAGTCGCCGGTTAAAGCCACATGATTGGTTAAGAACGCAGCAGTGGGGAAGGGGGGGGGGTGTTAACAGACAGAGAGCGAGAGTGAAGCCATTGTCCAAAAAAAGAAAATGGCAGCTGACATTTTTTTTGTCCTCTATTCCCCGCCCCCAGTCTTCGGTTAAAGCCACATGATTGGTCAAGATCACAGCAGTGAGGGGAGGTGGTTTAAACATTAAAGAGACAGGCAGATGACAGACAGAGAGTGACAAAATGGATAGAAAACAGTGAAATTTGGACTTGTTTCTACTTTGATAGTTCAAAGGCAGAGTGTAGACTGGAAGGTTAAAATATCCCATCAATCAGGCTCCACAAATAACCCGGGCAAGCCATCTGTACACATGATGCGAAAAGCTATCAATCCAGTGAAACAGAACAGAATTATATATGTATATATATGCGCCTTATACGCATCTACATAAATATTATGAAAAACTGCAAAAAGTTGAGTTTCAAAATTGCTATTTGTCATGTTCGTGTGGTTCAGAAGGAAGCCATTTTTAAACCAAATACTGTATTTTCTGTGTGTAAGTCGCACCCAAAAACCTTGATTTTCTTCAAAAGACAGCCCTGGGCTTTATAGGCTGGTACGCGTTATATGTGAAGTCATATTGAGCCACAACAGGTCTTGCAACTACTTTAGCGGCCCTGACTCCATTTCACCTTGTAAAAGAAATGCGCCACCCTTTACTGTAGCACCTTATAATGTGGGTGTGCCATATATTTGAAAAACATATATCTATATTTGGATTTTTTTTTCATTGATTAAAGGTGTGCCTTATATATGGAAAAAGTTTGAAAATACACCATTCATTGGGGGGTGCCTTGTACTCCGGTGTGACTTATACACGGGAAAATACAGTAAATAAATCAGGAAACTAAATAGCAACATTTTGAACAGTATGAAAAGTGTCTTGCTTATACGCATATGGTTCACATAAATATCATGAAAAACTGCAAAAAGTTGAGTTTCAAAATTGCCATTTGTCATGGAAAAGGTTTGAAAATAAACCATTCATTAAGGGTGCGCCTTATACACCGGAAAATACGGTAATTTCATTTGTTTGTGTAAGTACAACTGGAGAAACGCCAGTGTAGTATTGGCGTTGGGGCTGTCTGTGTTTCGTGATTTATTTTCAATGGTCTGGATGGAAACACGAGCCTGACATTGAATCATACTTTAATTATACAAGCATGGCTATTTGGAGAGTGTATCATTAGCGCTTGCATTAGTTGGTGATAAATGCTTAACGTGCATATTACCACATGAGATTACTGCTTGATTCATTCATATATACACAGTATGAGGAGGTTTTTTTTGTAATTGAACTCATATGCAGTTTTGGCTCACTACTGCATCGAGGATTGAAATCCTACCTCTCCTCGCATTGTTCTTCCACACGAGCGTCCAGTTTTTGGACCCATTTCGGGGCAATTTTACAAGTACTGATGAAGATAGAGGACTTTGGTAATTATTGTAAGCGAGCCAAATCTCACCCGCTATGCGGAATTGGTGTGTAGCCAGCGAGCGAGCGAGGTCATGTGCTACAGGGGTTCATCTGACATTGGTCCAGGATAATGGATCCATATTAGTCTTGGGATACCAACCAGTTCAGAGCATAATTACTCGGTGTAAGTGGGGGATGGGCGGATTCTTAACCTTCTTTTGAAACTGTGCGTTCTCAGTTTGCAAAATGTGACTACCATATGTGAGTGCATATTGTAATTAATATTGGCTCAGTCGTCGGCATATCAGCGCATACTGTTACATCGCTAAGACACTGAATTTGCCCTCTTCCTTTCCTTCCTCCTTCCCCTTTTCGCAGCAGCAGATGGCGAGGAACCCACATCAGCAGGAGGGAGATTTTTATGCGCGATAACATGATTTCCATTGATTTATATCTTGTGGGATTGCATGTTCAATTTGAAGCGGGATTGTGCGTGTAAATCAGGTGACCAGTATTGCAAATCGTTTGTGTCCATTGAAATGGATGGAAATGCGATTAATTGGTTCCAGCCTATCAGATTTTGTAATGTGGCTTTAAAAGGGAGAATACTACTTGATAATCGTGTCTTTTATAAAAAAATAAAATAAAACTAAAAACATTCAGGAACAACAGAATTAACTCATTCACTGCCATTTACAAATTTATTTGGAATTGAAAATATGACGGCATTCCTGAATTAGTTCGTTTTTGTCTTTTCTTGCTTGGATGCCGATAAAGTGCTGTCCAGACTTCTGGCAGTACTTTTTGCCTTCCACAAGGGGGCAGCATTTCCCTTTTTTCAATGTAAGCACTTTGTTCCAGCTTCAGCTGTTTTAAAGCACCATTATGTATGTATTGCATTGTATTTTGGACAGCCACCGTCATTTCAAGCTCATGTAACTCCAGACCCACATACATTAGGAATTAAATATTTTTTTTTTGGATGAAAGAAGACAGTCTAAGGTTTCTTACGCTGCATTGAATGTTTATATAGTCTTAACACTCAATATTCTGTGGAATTCGAGTGAGAATGACAAAAACCTTGGCAGTGGAGTGGACACATTTTTTTCACATCGTCTGGCAGTGAATGAGTTAAAACGGGCAGCTGTATCATGAACACAAATAAGGTTCATTCTGCCACTTTAACAGTCAATAATTGTCGTCTTACATAGGACAGAAAAAATAATTTTGGTCTCTGCAGATTGTATGATGGTCAGTCTAAATGTGTATCGTTCAAGTTAATATTTAAAATTCCTGAATGCGTTCTGATACAATCTGTCTCGGCATTTCCATTTATGTGTTTGCATTAAGCTAATTAATTTAAAGAAAATATTGTGGTTCTTTTACATACACAACATGTAATTATTTTGTTTTCTGATTAGTTTTACAGTAAACAAAAACTGGGACGGTAAACATTAATTGAACAGCTTGAAGCCTTCAAACTGCTGCTATCAAGTGCGCTGATTGGAGTTCACTACCACCGCACAACAAAGTCAGTCGGGTAACGCATATCGCAAGGATATCGCTGTTTAATGTACCGATCTCAGTTTGGACATGATTTTGAAATACGAAAAATCAAAACATTTTAAAAGGAAAAACATATTTGTTTCTTATTCATTGGATACATTCAATACCACAAGCTAAGGGTTACCTAGGCTAAATGTTTCCACGTTTCACATGACGGACAGAATGAGGAGAACAGCCAGCAAAACAATTATCGGACATCATATTGCCCCAAATTAGGTGTGACTGGCGACCGCTGACCTGGAACTGCACTTGAAAGGAAAATAGGACAGCGTGATGGGGAAAGTCACGCATGAGGCCACACACACGACACAATTATGCATATTGTCTAGATGTCATGATGTATCTAATCTGCAATTTCTTGTCTTCTTATCTCAGTGAAAGGAAGATTTGTCAGTTTTTCTTTGTTTTCTTGGACCTGAGCCTTTAGATCAGGGGTGTCCAAAGTCGGTCCTCGAGGGCCGCTGTCCTGCCTGTTTTCCAGCTTTCCCAGGAGCAACACACCTGATTCCAATGATCAGCTCATCAGCCAGCGCTGAAGCAGCATCAAAATGGTCCTGATGATTTGAATCAGGTGCGTTGCTCCTGGGAGAGCTGGAAAACAGGCAGGACGGCGGCCCTGGAGGACCGACTTTGGACACCCCTGCTTTAGATTAGTACATGCCATTTAGTGTACATGCCTCATTTTCCACCATCCAAACTGTTGGGGATTTTGATGTATCGCTTCCTAGTTCTGGCTCGACGGAGTTTTATGATGAAACATCAGCGGGGACCAAAGTGATGGACAAAAAAGACTATTTTATTCTTGTAAGCGATAGAAGGACATGTCTGGTCGAAGTTGGAAAGCCAAGCGAGAAAGGGCCGCCCCTTTAACCTAGTTTTATCATACAGCAGTGATGACATCATCTCAACCAGGCCTATCAGCAACGAGGAGGGTGTTGTGAGAGTATTAGACTGAAATTAAGGCGTTACTGTACACCCAACAGATACACAGTTATCTAATATACTACACACATCCATGTAGACTAAACTAAACATGAAATAACATAGGATGTTTCAAGGATGTGTATAAAAACGTTCTATCACAAACCCCTTTTGCACTGAAACTTGAAAGCAGTCGGACGAAAATGTGCTTTGTCTGCTCAACATGGCCGACTGTAGCCTTTCATTTAGTTTTCAATCTAGGCAAGATACAAGTGTCAGATTGACTCCATCTCTTATTATCGAGCCACCAATGTAATTATTCTTCATGTTAGAATGCCTACTCACCATCTGACAAAATTACTGACTACAGCTGTGACCCACTTAGTATTTCACTGCAAAACTTGGAGATGAAATGACTTTGCAAAATTGGCCACAATAATGCATTGAGAAGAAACTTTCTTCAACATTTTCTACGGGATTCACTGAGTTAGTCTAACAAATGAATTCAACATGAACAATGAAATCAGACTGAAATGAATTTTTAAATAATAGGTAAAATAAAAGCCATCTCGGGTTACAAAAGTCTTCCATTATGTATCCAGAGCCTCTGCTGTTCAGATATCCAAACGTCCTTCTTCAGCATCAATGCAGTGTACTTAATTATATGCTCTCATGGGTGCCAATCTGAAGCATTAGCACATCTTAGAAAAATGGAGAACCCATTAAAGAGAGGAAGACAGGGTGAGTCACTTACTTAGAAATCACAGAACTTCCATTTTACTGTGTAAAATACAGGGAAATAAATTAATTCTAAATAGTATCTTAAAGGACAACCTACACCATTTTTTTGTTTCCTAACTGACATCAGAAAAACATTTTATAGCATCTAAAATACCCAAAACACACATTTTTAGTAAAATGGATAACACCAATTAAAATGACTTAAAGTGTCCAAAAAGTACTTCAAAATGAACCCGGAAATGGCCAGTTTCAGAAGGTCCAGCCCAATTCTTCATGACGTCACGTCACGATGTCTTGCCTTGTTCGAGAAACAAAACAATGGTTTCAGATTCGGAGAAGATGTTTTCTTGTTACTCATCCAGTTGTGAATATGATTCAAATCAAATAGTTCTGAAGAGGAAAGCGTACATGTTTGCAATCGTTTAAAGAAGTAATTTCGTGTCATTTTGAGGCATCTGGACTGGCTGATTTGTCTGCTCGGAATTTGTGTCAGCTTGTATCAAATAGTAGTCTTGGTGCAACACACGATTCACTATCGCGTTGTCTATGTTTTTTCCTTCTAATTTCGCCATCAACACGGATCAACAGGAAGTTTTCAGACCAACCAAAGTATCCAAAATGCATTGTGCGTCGCTTTCTTGGTCAGTGAAAATACCCACCGTGACGTCACGCTAGGTATTGTCACCAACTCACAAACAACACTTCCTGAATATTCAGCGCAAGTCTTAAAACGTAAAATTCTAGCTATATGCGGTGGAATCTTTGTAAAATACCCTCAGTAGAAGTCATTTTACAAATTATCGACACAAATAAGGCACACCACATGAGGCGCTACAGTACAGGCTGGGGCTGCGTACTGCTTCTTCTACAGGGGGAAATGGAGTCTGCGTATAAGGCGCAGGGTCATCTTTTGAAGTAAATCGCGGCATTTGGGTGCGCCTTATACACTGGAAAATATGGTAGTTAGTTCAAACTATCCATGTATCCATCATCCATCCTCACAAACCCATTCATGCTCACAATTACACCTGGGGACAATTTTGAGTGTTCCATTAACCTGCCGTGTATGTTTTTGGTATAAGGGGGGAAGGATTATAAACACTTTTTTGAGGTACGAAAGTGTCTTAGAGAGGTGGCGGTGGTGTTCCTGACTGGGTTATTCAACAAGATCTTAGATGGTGAACAGATGCCTGAAGAATGGAGACGAAGTGTACTCGTGCCCATTTTTTAAGAACAAAGGAGATGAGCAGAGTTGTACTAACTACAGAGGAATAAAGTCGATGAGCCATACAATGAAACTCTGGGAAAGAGTAGTCGAAGCTAGACTAAGAGCAGAAGTGAACATTTGTGAGCAGCAGTATGGCTTCATGCCAAAAAAGAGTACGACAGATGCAGTGTTTGCTTTAAGAATGCTGATAGAGAAGTACAGAGAAAGTCAGGAGGAATTGCATTGTGTCTTTGTAGATCTGGAGAAAGCGTATGACACGGTGCCCAGAGAAGAGCTGTAGCATTGCATGAGGAAGTCTGGAGTGACGGAAAAGTATGTCAGAGCGGTGCAAGACATGTATCATGACTGTAAGATAGTTGTGAGGTGTGTTGTCGGTATGACTGAGGAATTCAAGGTGCAGGTGGGACTCCACCAGGGGTCAGCTCTGAGACCCTTCTTGTTTGATATGGTGATGACAGGCTGACAGAAGATGTTAGACAAGAATCTCCTTGGACCATGATGTTTGCAGATGTCATTGTGATCTGTAGCGAGAACAGGGAACAGGTGGCGGAGAAACTAGAGATGTGGAGATATGCCCTGGAAAGGAGAGGAATGAAGATCAGTCGCAGCAAGATGGAATATATGTGTGTGAATGAGAGGGATCCAAGTGCAAGAGTGATGCTACAGGGAGAAGAGATAAAGAAGGTGGAGGATTTTAAGTACTTGGGGTCAACTGTCCAGAGCAATGGAGAGTGTGGAAAAGAGGTGAAGAAGCGTATCCAGGCAGGCTGGAGCGGCTGGAGAATAATGTCAGGCGTGATGTGTGATAGAAGGGTTCCAGCTAGGATGAAAGGAAAAGTGTATAAAACCGTGGTCAGACCAGCCATGATGTTTGGACTGGAGACAGTGCCACAGAAGAAAAGACAGGAAGCAGAGCTGGAGGTAGCAGAGCTGAAGATGTTGAGGTTTTCTTTGGGAGTGACCAGGTTGGATAGGATCAGGAATGAGAGGGACAACTCATATTGGAGGCTTTGGAGAGAAAGTCAGAGAGGCCAGACTGAGATGGTTTGGACATGTCCAGAGGAGAGAGAGTGACTATATCGGGAGAAGGATGCTGAGCCTTGAACTGACAGGCTGGAGACTGAGAGGAAGACCGAAGAGGAGGTTTATGGATGTGGTCAAAGAGGGCATGAAGGGAAGCTGGTGTGAGAGAAGAGGATGCACAAAACCAGGATAAATGGAGGACATTGATTCACTGTGGCGACCCCTGAGGGGAAAAGCTGAAAGGAAAAGAAAAGAAGATTATAAACACTTTTCTTTTGCTCGCGATCAGAGGCAAGAAAAAATAAATAAATAAATACACCTTGTTTAGAGGAGACCTTTAAGGGTGATGCTGTGACATTTTGGTGACATTTCATCTCGGGCGAGACTTTCAGAAAGATTTCAATCTTCAATGTGACTCTTGGCTTTCATTACTATTTGACATATCTCAAGCCATTTTATTCCCTCCGCATGCTTTCTTAATCCATTCAGTCCTAAGTGCATTTGTCAAATGTTGACGGTCCGAAATGGCAAAACGGCGATAGCACAAAGTGCTACAAGAGACGTTTCCAGCCTGAGCACTTTGCAAACCCTGCCGAGAGCCCTCATGTCATTATGGCGCTTCACTGCCAATGTTGATCAGTGAAGGATGCGTTCAGTCACCAAAAGCTTGTGAACCGTAGCGGCCCGTCTGTAAAGCAAGGCGGGGTTCAACCGGATTTGACACATTTAGGCCATGTCGCATTTGAGCATGACAAGGCCGGCCGGCTGTACATCCCGCAGTTGAAACGCTCCAATGTAGAATCCCTTTAAAGTGTAACAATGGACTGCCGTGTCATTTTAACTCAACCGTTTGAAATAAGCGCTTATCCGACAGTGGAAGTGGGTGTTTCATGACGGTGAGTACGATCGGTGAAATTGAAGCTATGTGAGACACACTCGTTTGTAAAGCACTCAATTCCAGGCAACACTTTGTGGATTTGATGCTCCGGCTCAACAACTTGACCTATTTTATCAGGATCAAGGAGAAAATCGGCCATCTAGTCAGTAATTCGTTGTCTGACCGCTCCGCGACCCGCCATGATGAAATTTACAGGAATTAGAACAGGGGGTTTTAGGAGAGGAATGCTATCTTGCAATTCATTCTTTATAAGTGAAACTATTTGCGATTTTTTTTTTTGGGGGGGGGGGGGGTATTATTATAAGAGTGCAATGTAGTAGATTAGTAGTTTTCTGCCATCAGATAATAAGCATGGATTGAGCATTTCAACCATGGTCAGCCCCCTTTCCTTTCTGATGTTTACCATATTTTCCGGTGTATAAGGCGCACCAAAAAACCTTCATTTTCTTCAAAAAGTGACCCAGTGCCTTATAGGCAGGTGCGCCTTATATGTCAAGTCATATTGAGCTACAACAGGTCTCGCAACTACTATAAGCAGCCACCAACTCCATTTCTCCCTTAGAAGAAGCAGTGCGTAACTCCAGCCTCTGCTGTAGCGCCTTATAACATGGTGTGCCTTATATTTGGAAAATATATATATTTATATATTATATTTTGGGGAAAAATGCATTCATTGAAGGTGCGCCTTGAATTCCGCTGCGGCTTATATAAGAAAAAACGTTTGAAAAATCACCATTCATTGTGGGTGCCACTTATACTCAGATGTGTCTTATACACCGGAAAATACATTATATGTCTCTATCCCACAATTTCATTGAAAGTAATGACAGGGCAACACAAACAATAAAAAAAATGCTAACATGCTAAAGGGCAACATGCTAACCAGAGGACCACCATGTCGCCATATTTCGGATTGGATGTAACTTTATTCCTCTCACAGTGGAGAAATATACATTTCACAGCAGCAAAGTTACAAAAGGATGAGGAAAGGAAAGATAGAAGTAGAAAAACAAAATACAGGTGTTGCTAAAAAGGCAGGCACACTTACGGCTACATTTTGAAGTCTAAAAAACAACTAAATAACAAATAATATGACAACACAAAGACACAGAGAGTCATTCATTCTTCAGCACTTGCGTACCCTCTTTGTGACATGAAGCAGTTCTAGATGAACTACATAATAGTTGAAATGATTATTAATAATTACTGTATCTCCATTGTGCTGAGCTAGTGATGTCTTGATGTAATTCCTGGATAAGTGAGCGATAAAACGCTATGTCGTTGAATTAGCAAGACCGTTTTGAGAAATAAGATCATGTTGATTGTCAGCCAAGATGTCGCGGTACTACAACCCAGAGTTTTAAACCTCACGGCGTCTTGTGGTCGATCTCCAAAAGGAAACAAATATTACTTTTCCCCGCGTGAAATCACCAGACATGTTTCAGGCGCTTGATTGATTGAACTTTCTTTGCAGCCATGAAAAGAAATCACGTCGCTCCTGCTGGACTGTGCGCCAACTCGCATCAATCACAGACCGAGCGAAAGCTTGAGCGGCTGACGTTCAGACAGGGAGGCTGCCATTTTGCCTGCAGATATGCATCCCACAAAGAACACAGAACAGTGAAAGGGACTGATCTTTGACAATCTGCAGAGATGTTCTGAGACGACATACTGTATTTGAACCAAAATATTTTTTTTATTTTTTTTGAGTTTTGAAGCTGGGTTCATTGTTGACTTACTTTATCTCTGCTTTCAGTCTCTGTAAATCATGCGCCCACCCAAAATCACCCTTCAATACCATTTTAATACATTTGTTTTAACACGCAATGCATGATTTAAGTATGCTAAGCCTAGTCATCAAGAAGAATGTTCAAGGTCAAACTGCATCAGGTTGCAGGAGCTTTCAATATGATTCCCCAAGCATGTACACATACAAGAAATTTGTTTTTAGTAGTATAAGCCATCATAATATTGCACAGAGAAGCAATACCCGTGGTGGGGGTTACAGACAGAGAGAGTGAGGCCGTTAAACATTAAAGAAACAGGCAGACGACAGAGAGAAAATGAGAAAATGGATAGAAAACAGTGAAATGTGGACTCGTTTCAACTTTGATAGTTCAAAGGCATAGTATAGACTGCAAGGTTAAAATATATATCAATCAGGCTCCACAAATAACCCGCACAAGTCTGTATGTACACTTCTATCAACCCAGCTAAACAGATCACAATTGATGAAGAACTAGATACAATTATCACAGAGAAAGCACCTGCAAGGGATCATTCCTCAAGATGGTGAAAGAAGAAGGTTATGTTCCTCATCAAGTGTTTAATGCTGAGGAACCCGGACACTCCATTCCATCAAGCCATGAACGACCATCACAAAGGTAAATAAAACAACTTCATTGTACTGTACAGATTATTTCTTTAATCATAATACTATAGACTATATACATAAAATAAGGCATATTTTGTGTAGTTTTAAGGCTTAGAAAATAGAAAATTATATTTTATGGGGACCTGGGAACGGATTGTTTTAATGGTATCCTCTGGGAAATTATTTTTTGGGATACACACTTTTCGCCTTACACACTCTGTCTGGGAACCAATTAAATTCGTAAGCCAAGGTCCCACTGTATGTGTTTTCCACATATAAGGCACTCCCACATTATAAGGCGCTACAATAGAGGCTGGGGTTACGCACTACTTCTACTCTAATGGGGTCGGTGGCTAATGACAGTAGTTACGAGTGGCTTAATATTACTTCACATATAAGGTGCACCGGCGTATCGCACAGGGTCATCTTTTGAAGAAAATCAAGGCTTTTAGGCGCGTCTTATACACCGGAAAATACGGTATTTATTTTAAACCCGTGTGCGTCCGCCATTCAAGGCACATTGTCTCAATATCACTCAGAAACTTGAGCCCCCCCCCTACCACGCACCCTCTTTCCAATTTTTTTCTGCTTTATGCATTCTCCATTAGTGAGGTGTCAGCACGCTTTGGCGCCACTATAGATCTCCATGTCAAAACATCCCAGCAAGCTGTCAACCGGACTCCCTCCACGGGCTTCGCCTCAGTGAAGGCTCTCACACATTGTTCTGCTCGGTTGATTTGCTGCCACTTTCATTATTAGTAATACAGGTTCCCATTTGGAAAATGGCAGCACTTGGATGGGATTACCTTGTTTGTAATTGTCTTTCAGGGGCTAATTCTTGCAAGGGAACAATAATCTTCTTACTTGGAATATTCTCTCCTTTTTTGTCTCCAACTTGCTGGGAGTATTTATTGTGTTTTGATTCATTTACATTTAGAAAAAAACATATGCTGTGTGTTTTGGCTACTCTGTGACAGATGTATTAAAACGGAGTTGTTTACATGTCAATCAAAATGTCGCCCTGGCAAAGTGACTCGTGGCACACGAGATTCTGTACTCACTTGAACCACTCTCTGCTTGATACTTTGCACATTGCCTCACAGTTTTTCGACTTACATTAAGAAATTTGATTAGATTCGCCTTTATTAGGGTCCTCGATACATATTTTTTGTCTTTTTATGATGATACTTGTGTGTTCTACATACTTGGCCAATAGAGATGATTCTCAAAGTCAGCTTTATTGTCAAATATGCTAATATGCATGGCATACACCACAGATGAAATTAATGTCCTCTCGGACCCAGCGTGCAAGGCACTTATAATGTGGCTAAAAAAGATAGACAATTGACAACAGACAATACATGTAATTTCTGAATGTAAAGTGAGGTAATGTCGTATGTAAAGTGAGGTAGTGTCGTATGAAAAGTGACGTAATGCAGTAATGCAAATACAAACCAAAAAAGGGTTGAAGTGAGGTCTTGCAGAAAAAAAACGAGAAAAATAGAGTTCAGGATGATAGTACAGCATGTAGCGTGTACTCAGAGTTCGGTGAGTGTGGCAGGGGGAAGAGGCAGTGGGGGCAGGGCTGGGAGGGAGTTGAGTCTCCAGACTGCCTGGTGGCAGAAACTGTCCTTGAGCCTAATGTTGAGCAGATTACTTACTCACAGACAGTGTAGGTGTTCAAATAAATACCTGACATGTTTCGGCGACTACTTCCGCCTTCGTCAGAGTGTCACGGCTATAGTAGGGAGTGTCACATTTATTTGAACACCTACACTGTCTGTAAGTAAAGAATCTGCTCAACATTAGATATCAAGTAGACAGGATGAACTTAGTACAACGATGTCCTTGAGCCTGCTGGTCTTCTCATTATGATATGAGAAATTTGACTAGTGACGAGAACATATGGAAGTTTTTATTTTCTAATCAAAGAGAAAGAGAAGGAGCAGAAGACAACATGATTTGGACTGTTAAAAAAGAATAGGTCAAGTTTTGCATGATGGTAGAGGAACCAAAAAGCAGTGAGGTAGTAAGTGGGTTGGACTGAACAAAATGTATGAACAAAAATAAATACCTGAAAGAGTAAGTAAAAAAGTTCGTAAGCCAAGGGGGCTTCGTAAATCGAGGTATCACTGTACAAACAAAGTAACGAGAGAACGAGCAACACCTGGATAACACACCAGGGCTTGAGGGAGCTGATTGGTTAACATCATCTAGATGATGAGAACACGTGACGCCCCCAAAAAATAACAAAAAAGCACAAGGAAACAAGGCTTTCCTCGCAGTCGTCTCCAGTTTGCAAAAAAATACATAGTTCACTCTTTCTCTTTCAAGTTTGGTCAGCCACAAAGCAGTTGTTTCACTGTGCATTTAAATAAAAGTGAGGGACCTGCCATTTGCATGCCGTTGATTTATGACACTAATAAGTCTGCATAAGACCTTGTCGTAAAGCACATGCATTACTTTTACACAAGTAGCAATCTACAGTAGCTCTGAGCTAAGCCATTCAATTCATATGCTCTGATTTTAATAACTTGTAAACGTCTTGATCGTCGCCATGAGCGTCAACAGGGAAGGGGGGAGGGTTAATTATTAATTATCACTCTGAACCAGAGTTATACATCATCTTCAACTTTTCTTTTGAAACAAAGAAATACTTTTCCTTTGTTTCTAACGCTCCAAAGCTTGAATGATTAAACACCTCCTTATGTTCGCTACCCCGAAAATGCTGAATTGGAACAACGGTTGCGCTAAATGTGGAACAGTCATTCTCTTCTTTGCTTTAGAATGATCAATTCTTTACAAAACTGTTTACGACGCACATACAAGACATCTGATGTTTGTTCACCTTGAATGTAACCGAAATACTTTTGGATTTTCTCAAACTCGACTCGCCACATCAAAGTGAGCTTCACGATTGACTTGAAATACATGATAAATAGCTAGCTACCTAGCTAAGGAGATCGCTCACTAGCTCGCTAACTGGCTAGGTAGATAGCTCGCTACTTAGCTAACAGTATAGGTAGAAAGCTCACTAGCTCACAAACTAGCCAGGTAGATAGCTCACTAGCACTTGCTATCTAGCTCGCTACATAGCTTGCTATCTAGCTTTCTAGTCAGCTATCAAGCTCACTATCTAGCTCGCTATTTAGCTCACTAGCTATCTCGCTAGCTAGCGAGCAAGATAGATAGATCAAATGTTTACGACTATTATAATATTATTATATATTAGTTATTCAGTTTTTTTGTTTTGTTTTATTTTTACTTCAAGATGGCGCCGCGAGAGTGGCTGCCTTTCCAGCAGCTCCTGTATTTGGTGTTTCTACTTCTCTTTCCTTTCCTCTTCCTGTCACAGCTTTGCTGCTGTGAAATGTAAATTTTTCCACTGTGAGACAAATAAAGGTACATCCAATCCAATAATGTATTTGGGGTTTATCCTGTGTGTAATAGAGTAATAGTTGTTCATTTCAGGACATTTTTTGTGTTTGTGTTGAACAACTGCACCAATTCTTAACATATTTTATTCATATTTTTGCACATAGGGCCTTGCCACCCAAACCCTTGCCACAACAGAGGGGCGTGTGAGGTCAGTGAGACTTACAGGGGGGACACCTTCATTGGATACGTCTGCAGTTGTCCACCCGGCTTCAGTGGGGTTCACTGCCAACACAGTAAGTTACACCCCAACCATACATACCATGTCACGTTCAACCTAAGCCCCCCGAAAATGTTTTGGCAATACTTTGCATCTTAAATGCATTTTGCCTCAACGCTGATATGATGTTAAGTGTTTCACAACGTACTCACCGCAGGCGTTCTCTTAACATGTCAATTAGCAAGCGCCCGCTGACTCCGACCCTGACCCTTTACACTAATGATGCTGTTCTTCCAACAACACTGATATCAGATGAGTTGTTTGCTTACATGTAATCTTGTTTATTAATGAAAAGACATAACACAAAAGGGAAATGGAAAAAGTCGGCATATCTGTATCACATTATTGTATTCGTCTCCAGCCAAAAGCGGTGCGCCGCTGGCAAGCCTTCTCATCATAATTCAGTTATTGTTTCCTTTTAAGCCCTCACAGTTGTGGGAAGCTGATTCGAAATGGGCTGAATGCACTTATGTCTGCCAATTTTTCTCACAGCCATTACAGTTCAATGCGAGTAAATGAGTAAGCGAGAAAATGGGAGATTGACAATTCTTAATCTGGAGAGACAAACAATCGTATTGAACGATAAACAGACATAAATAATTGCTGCAATAGAATGGCAGACATGGCGGAGAAAATTATCATTTACCACACCTTGAACTGGAGGCTGACAACAAGCAAGACGGATACGATTCTTGCATTCAGGTTTTTGAAGTTGAATTTGAATACATCGTTTTTACAGAAATAAAGAATGATCAAAAACTAAAACCAATTTGAAAGTTAAAAGTGAATTAATCAATGACAGTGTCCATTATAAACTTAAAGGACAACCGACACCTCGGGACAAATTGTGTCCATAATTTGTAAAATGACTTCAAATGACTTCTACTGAGCGCATTTTACAAAGATTCCACCGCATATAGTTATATTTTATGTTTTAAGACTCTTGTTTTCGAGTTGATGACGATGCCTGACATGACGTCACGAACGCCCCTGACCGAGAAAGCGACACACAATGCATTTTGGGTACTTTGGTTGGTCTGAAAACATCGTGTTGATCCGTGTTGATGGTGAAATTAGAAGGAAAACACATAAATAACGAGATAGTGAATCGTTATGTGTTCCACCAAGATTTGCGGTAAGAATTGCGGTAACACCATACAGAAGTTAACACAAATTCCCAGCAGACAAGTCAGCCCATTTCCAACGGAGCTTGGGCGCCATCTTGTGCATTTTCTGGGCGCTACATTGGAGTCCAGCTGGCTCGAATTGATCGGGAAGAACTTTTTTAATCGATTGCAAACAGTTGTGCTTTCCTCTTCAGAACTATTTGAATAATATTCAAAACTGAATGAAGAAGAAAGCAAGAAAGCATCTCCTCCGAATCTGAACTCTCTGAAGCCATTGTTTTGATTCTGGAGCAATGCAAGACGTCCTGGCGTGACGTCACGAACTGGGGGCGGGACTTTCTGAAAATCCCCAATTCGCCGCTCAGTTTGTTGCAGTTTTAACACACTTAGTCATTTTTATTGGTGTTTTGCATTTGACTAAAAATATTTGGGTATTTTGGATGCTATAAAACGTTTTTCTGATGTCAGTTAAAATAGATATATAAATGGAATCTTTGTAAAATAGGCTCAGTAGAAGTCATTTGAAGCCATTTTACAAATTATGGACACAACTTGTCCGAAGATGTCGGTTGTCCTTTAAATCTGCGTTATTTTTCTAAGAACATTTTAGCATTATTGATAACATACATGTCCTCAATCTTCATTCAATCAATAAATGCTCTACATTTTAAATAATAGCATGCATTGGATGAGGAGCGAGTAGAATGAGAAAGAAATGTAAGAAACGCTACTTAGATGTCTTCTCTTTGGCGACATTTTAACTACAAAGGCATCATCGATCAACCACTGCTTGTCTCAGTTTCATTATATACACAACCATATATTGTCTCAAAGACAGTTTTACGTATTTTTCCCCACCGTACTGATCTCACTTTTTATGAAAGCCACGCACTTCAAACTGAACCCACCACCAGTTGATTTCAGCAAGGCATCCATGTTCCGAAAATGTGATTGCTGCTCAGAGAAAAGTTGAAACGGAATAGGCTTCTTTTAATAAGGTTACACATTCAGGCAATGAAGATTAATGAGAAGCGCAATGGAAGTTCAACATTAAACCAAAGACAAATCCGGAATTTGAAAAGCGTTTGTGTAGGCTACTCGTGTTCTTACATACCGTCGTGTCTGGCTTTTACCACATTTGATTTACTGCTGTCAGAGCCAAATCCAATTTCACACCTTTGAACATTATCCTTAATACGTCCATTACACATCCTTCGAGTTAGAGCTGCTTTGTGAAGCTCGGCTACAAACGTCTCATATGTGGACGAGAAGAATAACTCCAAGTAGTCTTGCGTTTTGTAAATGAACTGCACTGTCAAGGCTCACAATTACTTCTTGGTAGAGCTTTTTCTTTTTCCAAATCATTGACTTCGTTTGAGGTGCAATCGAGCCATTTGACATTCGGGTGACCTGAAGCAAGGGTTTAATTAAACAATAAAAATGTAGCAATATAAAAAGGAAATTTTAAGGGTGCAGCAATTCAATATTTTACTGAGTACTATTTCAATATGATACAGTGAAACCTCGGCTTATGAACTTAATTGGTTCCCATAAAGTGTGTGTAAGGCGAAAAGTTTGTCTGGCAAACATTTATTTCCCATAAGAACCATTAAAAATGACAATAATCCGTTTCCAGGTCCCCATAAAACATAATTTTCTACTAAATAAGCCATAAAACTACACAAAATATACCTTATTTTATTATAATAAATGTGGTATTGTACTGCAATTAAAGAAATAAACTGTCCTGTATAATAAAGTTGTTTTATTTACCTTTGTGATGTTAGTTGATGTAGTTGCCTCTTGATGATATCCGAGTGAAGTTGCCATGCTTTCTCAGGGATAATACCCTCACTCACATGATCCCCTGCTAGCTGCTTTTCGTTAAACCAAATCAACAGAAGTTTTTCAAGCTTTTCTATTGCCAGAGACCGTTGCTTAGACAACACATAAACACCCTTAGCCACACGTAGCAATGGTCGACATAACGTACAGGTACTGGGACACTAAATCACACAAACGCACACCTCGTTCGTGTTTTTCGATGATCTTCTGTTCGACCTTAATTTTCATAATTTCGTAATTTTGTGTCCTCTTGGGCTTAACACGAGCCTGTGGTGGGGTCTTTTTTGGTCCCATAACAGCAAAAGTAATCCACTCAATAGCAAACCACGTCTGCACTCAAAGGGGGTGATGCAAATTAATAATAAAGGCAAATCCAATCCAATCCAAAAACTAGTCCGCCAGCCACCGTGGCACTGTTCGACCGTGTGGTTTGGTGTTCATCCGCCGCCAAGATTATATTCTCGCCGTAAGCCGAGGTATCACTGTACTGACAAAATATTTACAAACACATGCATGTTAGCTTGATTACAGAGCAATTATCAAGACAAATGAGAGAAACACATTAATATGGCCCTTTTGCATATACAGTAATGTAACTTGTCACCATGGTAATAAACAAGACACGTTTGCTGCCAGTCGCAACTATCAAATATCCCAATGTTATAGTGCCATAAGCTAGTGGGTTAATGTTTTATGAATCTCACTGATTTGCGTAGCATTCATATTTACAGTGCTTCAGGTCATACACGGCGTCACACCGGCAGAGAGGAACTTCTGTGTTACAACAATTACACGCCACGGTTGTCGCCTTGCGTTTTAATCTGGCTTGTCTCATACATTTCTGCCATTTTCCCGTGTTGTCATCTGACTAGCTTAGCTACCACCTGGACATGTGTCGTGCCCGCTCGTAATTTTTCTTTTCCCTGAGTGAATGGGAAGTGAAAAACACTTATTTTTAATGGCAAACTGCGATGCGGAACGTCTTATTTTGAGCCTTGAGGCTTGTGTACCTACATTTTAGCTAACCCGTTGTGACTTTAAGTCTTTGACAGCTATCGGCTAACATTATACTCTGAAGGTAACAACAGTTCAAAGTCTCTGCGGACTTGTGTCACATCAGAAAGGTTTATGACATTCAATTTACTCAATACTTCCAATAGGTTTCCGAGAGGGGAAAAAACAATCTGACTTACACCACCAGACAGCCCATTAGCTAATGTTGTGTACTAGCATGAAATGAGTGCTACCCAGCTTTCAGCTATTGGCCTTGTCAATTGAAGTTTGGCTTTCGTGTGACCGATAACATTGTTTCAGCCTTCGTTCCTACCGTCTTCTATTATAATCTGTTTCATGAACTATCGTGACAACCAAGCTACTAGCACTCTGATATCAGGAAAGGAGTCAAACATCGTAATGAACTGTCAAAGCGTAGATAGAAACTGATTGCAATGGTCGTCATGAGGTGGAGCGCATGTAACCGTAACTAGCATTGAACATGGCAGTAGCCTGTTAAACAAAAGAAATGAACAGGGTAACCTAAATTGCTAATGGTCGTCTTTTAGATGCCGGTTGCTGATGACGGACTTTTTGACATTCCTCATGGAACACGGTAGTCGTGCGGAACTGATAAGGACTAAATGTAGGAAACGTGAATAAGACAGACAGCGTATTTTGTTCATCGACAGTCGTTATCTTGGCTCCTGCCACAGGACAATCGGTCCGACTTAAATCTGCTGTGCGCCATGACTTTTAATCAATTCCCTTGCCACAGATCACAGGCTACCTTTCATCAGTCTGTGCTGATGCACCTGTAGTTTTTCTCTTCATGTTCATTTATATCCGCGATAACGTTCGCTCGAGCTGCTGACATCTACTTGAATTTTAAGTCTGCGAAAAGACAGTCCAATGAACTTTTCCGCTCACGTCGTGCATAGTAAGATAGTCATAATGACAACCGTGTTAACGCTGCATTCCAGACTTCTGGCACGGTGGAAATAGTTCACACCAATTTCTATGCGGAAAAGTTTGTGGGAAATAGCGAGCTTTGCAACTGCCTCTGTCGACTTGCCTCATATGTCTTTTCACTCTTCGTCCGAGTGCAAGTAAATGAGAGTTGCATGTCATTGCCAATCTGGACAGCTTTTGTCCATTTACATCACATGTGTCACAGTCAAGGTCCGGGGGACATATTCGGCCCGTCAGATCATTTTTTTCGGCCTGCAAAAGCAAATGAATCCTAACCAAAATTTCATATTCGTGGATGTAAACCACAATAACAGTCATTAATCTTGACTTCAGATTTGAAAACTAGTTATTCATTAATTTGTTGTGTGCTCTATATGTAATATGTAGAGGGGATTAAACATTCTAATGGCTTCCCCAAATTCATAATGGCCTGCGAGAGGAAACCATAATACAATGTGACCCATGGAAAAAAATGACTTTAACACCTCTGATTTACATCAATGACAAACGACAGAATTTTCAAGACATCAGGTCGCATAGGTTTTGGAACTTTTCACAGTAAAACTGCAAACAATACAAGATTAAAGGACAACCGACATCTCCGGACAAGTTGTGCCCATAATTTGTAAAATGGCTTCAAATGACTTCTACTGAGCGTATTTTACAAAGATTCCACAGCATATAGCTATATTTTACATTTTAAGACTCGTGCTGAATATTCCGGAAGTCTTGTTTTTGAGTTGGAGACGAATCCGTACGTGACGTCACTGAAGGAACGCCCCTGACCAAAAAAAAGGACACATTGTAGCAGTCCTTCCATCACGTCAATGCTTGTTTGGTCTGAAAACCTCGTGTTGCGCCAGAAGAGGGCGTCCAAGCTCCATATAAGGAATTTATCAGCCTGTGGAAACGCAATACACTGTCATGTCTACAAGAGGTCGCCATTTTCTGCCTCTTTTCTGGTGATCGATTTCTTCCCCCAATGTTGCCTCAAAATGACATGGAATAAATTCTTTAATTGATTGCAAACATGTATGCTTTCCTCTTCAGAACTATTTGAATCATATTCATAACTGGATGTCTACCAAGAAAGCGTAATCTCCGAATCTGAAGCCATTGTTTTGATACTCCAGCAATGCAAGACGTCTTGGTGTGACGTCACGAACTGGGGGCGGGACTTTCTGAAAATGCCCAATTCGCAGCTCAATTTTTTGCAGATTTTGGACACTTTAAGTCATTTTTATTGGTGTTTTACATTTGAATAAAAATATATACTGCGTGTTTTGGGTATTTTAGATGCTATAAAACGTTTTACTGATGTCAGTTAGGAAACAAAAAAGTGACGTCGGTTGTCCGTGAAAGTAAATTATCACACATATTCATTTCGCGTTGTCAATCGAATGTTGAGTCAGAGTTGTAATTCCACAAAATTTACTATAATGTACCAGTGTGTTTACAAAATCTGTTTGCTATTCATCCGAGCCGCTCAAAGCTATCATTTATTTAAGCAGTAAAACTAAACTCATTTTCGGGGAAAATTTTAACCTCATCCTTCAAAATGATCCTGTGGGGGCAGTTTTAACTCAATTGATGAAAATGTACAGCTAAAAAAAGTTTCCGGAAATGTTTGCTCAAGGAAAAAAGTTGTAAACAGACTGAAGAAATACTGAAGTTTCAGTCAGGGTGCCTTGGGTATGATTTGTTTTTTTTTTAATCATCTGACTTTGGGTCACAAAAGTTGGGAAGGATAATGCATATTATGGTAATCTGTTCGCCAGTTTTGTTCTGCCTCTGCTTTGGTGACAGCTCTGACTGGAGGCATTAGAGTCTCTGTCTTTCTCAAAAGCAAATCCAATAATGTAAATTTATCTCCAAGTCTGTGGTGAATAATTTTTTTCATACTGCTGATTCTGTGCTCTTCATTTATAAAAGCCCAGAGTGCAACAGTTGCTACAAAATGAATCCTAATACAGTGATACCTCGGCTTACGAATGCTTTCGCTAATGAACTTTTCGCTTTATAACCGTTAAATTCGCGAGAATATAATCTTGGCATGCAAACTATTTTTTTCCGGAAACACACGGAGTGCCACAATGAGTGGTGTGTCGTTCGTGAACGAGCCGGTTCTTAAAGCTCCTGAAGGAGTTTACCAAGTCGTAATTTAGTTCAAGGCCAGATCTCCTACATCAGGGGTGTCAAAGTCATTTTTTTGCCGCGGGCCACATTGTAGTTATGGTTTCCTCTCGAGGGCCGTTATGAATTTGGGGAACCCATTAGAATGTTTAAATCCCTTCAAATATTACATATAGAGCACACAGCAAATTAATGAATAACTCGTTTTCAAATCTGAAGTCAAGAATAATGACTTTTATTTTGGTTGACATCCAAAAATATGAAATTTTGGCTCAGATTTTAGCAATCATCATGGAATTTAACAAGTTTGATTTGCTTTCGCGGGCCGAAAAAAATGAAATGGCGGGCCGGATTTGGCCCGCGAGCCTTGACTTTGACACCTGTGTCCTACATGAAGATGACAGTTTAACAAGATGTGTCTGTTCACCTCAGATTTTCTGTGCTTCGAAGCATAAAACTTCTCTATCACAAGATAAACATGGTTGTAGTTGATACTGATAATCACATGAAATATGTTTTTTTTTTCATTATAACCAATATAATTGGGAAAACGAACACTATCAAAGTGTTTGGGAGTCTAACTACTTGTATTCATCGTGAGCAAGCATACAGGCTTGCCGCTGTGCTCAATTATCGGGCGATAGATCTTTCGGGAGGACACGGTCGTTTCCTCGTATTGCATTACCCCACCCACTGTTTTCTTTTCAATCTGTGGTCAGATACATTTACAGCAAGATGTGAGCTTTTAATGTGAAAAGTTCCACAGTTGACCAAATATCTCAAGAAGTGACCCCAGTTACGCAGCCAAATCTCAAGTTATCATTGAACAGTAGCTTACAGATTGGCGGTTAATGGTCTATGAAGTCCAACAATGGGAATATAATTCAGGTTTTGCTCATTTATGGCTTCAGTTTTTTTTTTTTACTGCACACATTAGAAGTCATAAAGTCCGAGTCGGTTGAAATAATGTTATTTCTAAGAGTCTCAATAATTTCTGAAAATTGACAGATAAATGTTTTGACGTTACTTTTAGGAAATCTGACCATAAAACCTACGTTACAAAAACAACTGTACCATATATACGTACAGTAAAGTCTCGTTATATCGATATCGGATATATCGATAGTATCGCTTATTACGATACTATTTCTATGAACGCAAGGAGAAAATTACATGTGCGCAGGGTCGGATATATCGATAGTCCCGGTTATATCGATATTTTTTCAGACTCCCTTGAATATCGATATAACGAGACTTTACTGTATATATATGCTCTATAATTAAGTAATAATCAGTTAATAACAACACATGGCAGTGCATAGACTGGAAAGATGCGTTGCCAACAGAGCTCGGATAAGTAAGCAGCAATCCAGGCAGAATTCAGGCTTCTGGCAGTTACGGATGCAATCGTTAGCATTAGCAATCTCACACTTTAATCAGCCACTGCTAAATTAAATGTTAATTTTTTTTCAGCATATCTTCTCAGCTGCTAATTTGCTGTACCATCCTAATTATCTTGTTGTGGCTGAACACTAACCTGCAATGTGGATGGAAAATGCTGTGTTGGTGACCTTTAGCCTTGTTAGCATTCGTCTTTTCTGTTCTTAGCACCACTTTCCTTAGTCTGAATAGAGCTGCTTTTAGCAGCCATTGGAGAGCTATTATCAGATTGGATGTCTTTTAGCTCATTTTTTCCCTTTTCCCCACCAACACAAAAATACCGTATTTTTCTCACTACACTGTAAAGTGATTTAAAGTGCACCTTCTATGAATGGTCTATTTTAAAACAGTTTTTATATATAAGGCGTACCGAATGAGAAAGTACATCGAGTACATCATTGTGATTGCATTATGCATCCACTAAACAAAGATATGGTAAAGGGAATACAATACAGCTTTATGTATATCGAGCTTTCACAACCACTGCAGCTCCAACAAAGTGCTTTACAAAACCTTTAAAATACTACGGCCGAGAAATGAGAATATTGATCCATATATGAGGTGCATTGTATTACAAGGTGTACTGTCGGCTTTTGGAAAAAAAAAATATTGCTTTTAGGTGCACCTTATTGTGCGGAAAAAAACGGTCATTTAAAATAGTATTTTGTGTTACCTTGGTTTTTGAAAAACGAATGTGTAAAATATACTTGTTTCAAAAATTTTCTCTTGAATGTCCTTTGTCTGCAAGAATGCCGGAATTTGATTTCACGTTGGCTGTCAAGAAAAGAAGGTAATGGAGGTATAAAATCAGTCAGCCAGCCAACTCCTCCTTTTTAAAGAAGCCATTAAAACACGGTGCATTTCTTCAACTTTTCCTCTACTTTTTTTCTTCTTTTTATGAAGACGTTCAGCCGACGTGTTTAATCCCACTTGGCTTTAATTCCGATATACTGTGACCTTGCCACCTCTCCAGAAGCGAAAGACCTGGAGGACCTGAAAGATGGTGACAGCATCATCCGAGAGGAATTTCTAAATTCTCACACTCAATTCTGCCATCGGCTTATGCCTGGCACTTGCAGACACAAGGATACATTGATTAAAACTCCACCAAACGATCCTGCATTGAAACTCGCCAATCAATTAATGAAGACGCTCACGGGAAAGTCGTCAGAAATGTTTTGGAGATTGGGCAGCGATTTGAAGCGGCGATATCTCAGCGCCTTTGCCAAATTGGACGTAGCTACTCGTGATGTGTCGTTCGCGAACGAGCCGGTTCTTATTTTTGCTAGCTTCAGAGCTGTCCAACCTTGATGTCCATCTATTCTTGAAAACACCGTCTTGAAAATGTCTTTAACAGTATATCTATCTGCAACCAAATCAATTTCTCTCCTCCTTCAGCCGTTGTGGGTTGACAAAACCGCAATTAAATCAACACAACAATATATTTGCTTATGCAGCTCGCTACAGATACAGTGTGCTAGCTCTGGCCAGTATGCTCTTATCACCTAGCGGCTAGTGAAACTATGATTGGCTAGTTAAATGCTTAAAGGACAACTGACACCATTTTTTTTTGTTTCCTATTAAACATCAGAAAAAGGTTTTATAGCATCAAAAATACCCAAAACACGCAGGCTGATATTTTTAGTCAAATGCAAAACACCAATAAGAATGACTGTCCCAAAACTGCCACAAAATGACCCCGGAACTGGGCAGATTCAGAAAGTCCCGCCCCCAGCCCGTGATGTCACTATTGGTCACACACTGCCTTGCTCCCGAATCAAAACAATGGCTTCAGATTCGGAGAATATGCTTTCTTGTTACTCATCCAGTTATGAATATGATTCAAATAGTTCCGAAGAGGAAAGCATAAATGTTTGCAATTGATTAAATAAGTACTTCCGTACCAATTCGAGCCGTCTGGACTCTAATGTAGCGCCCAGAAAATGCACGAGATAGCGCACAAGCTCCGTTGGAAATGGGCTGATTTGTCCGCTGGGAATTTGTGTATATTTACACCTTATTTATGTGTGTTATCGCAATTGGATGCGACACACGATTTTTTCCTTCTAATTTCACAATTAACGTGGTGTTTTCAGATGAGAAAAAAGTACCCAAAATGCATTGTGTGTCGCTTTCTCGGTCACGGGCGTTCTCTCCGTGACGTCACTTGTCACTTAGGGGATCGTCATCAACTCGAAAACAAGACTTCCTGAATATTCAGCACCAGTCTTAAAACGTCAAATACAGCTATATGCTGTGGAATCTTTGTAAAATGCGCTCAAATTATGGACGCAACTTTTCCGGCGGTGTCGGTTGTCCTTTAAATATGAAAACAGAAGCACAACAAGATATTTTTAGGCCTGCAGAGAAGGCCTTGCAGTCCCTGATTGCCAACCACTGTGTGAACTATATGGTACATGGGACTTTACGGTCTATAGTCACTGTTGTGATGTTTTCAGTATATTTAGTGTAACAAATAGACACAAAAAACATTTGGTGTATAAAACATACCAGTTTAGGTGCAGTCTTGCTTTGCATATGAAAACTAAGCCGTGAATAAAAATAATGAAATCACAAAGTTTTGATGGAGGTGGAAAAAATAGTTTCCACCCTTGAGCTCTGGTCTGGGCATGAGGTGCTCTTTCATTTGTCCTGAAATATGAGCAGATCTATTATGTCAGAATTATATTCTTAAAAAAATGGAGGAAAGAAATCTGTTCTCTGGAAAAGTATTAAATGATATGGGCATATTTATCAATCGCGCTCAGAAAAGAAGCGTCTTTATGAGCAACCCGTGACATATTTGTGTTGTTTCGCTTCCATCAGTTATTCAGGAACTTATCAGAGTGAAAGCTTTAATGAAGTCACACTCACTCACTACAAAACTTCTATCATGACTTTTATGTGGACTCTGTATAAAAAAAATATGAAATGACCTTCAGTCCGAGACAGCAACGTATAAATTATCCTCTTAAAACATCTTTAATAAAGTCTTCTGTCATTTTGCTAATTAAACCGATGATATAGAGTACATGGAGTTCACAAAGTAAAGTCACTGGGCGTCTGTTTTTCATATCACCCCCTTAATGGATTCATGCTGTTATCAAGAGAATTGCAAGCTTTTTCTGTATCGAATCCAGCGTCTGACTGCTGGACCACCGTGAAGCCCACCAGCAGGGAGGCTTTTTACGGGCTAAACTCCTGCTATTTAAGGAAGTGGGATGATTACTTCAAATAACGCTTGAGTATTCGGGGTCAGAGGCTAATGTCCATCTCATTCATGACAATCACTGAACAAAGAGGTCCATATAACCTTGAGAGCCTGAAGGTCAAGAAAGACTTCTTCTATGAAAATGAGAAGTGGCTTGTCACGGGTGGCCTCAACTTAATTCATTCGCTGCCATCCCTTAATTTATTCAGGAATTGAAAAGTGCGTCGTGGAGCGGCATTCCCGAATTACTTCGGATTTTGGTTTTTCTTGCGTGGGGGTGCTGATAAAGCACTGGTCAGCCCTCTAGCAATGTTTTTTTACTTGTACGAGGAGGCAGCATTTGCCTTTTGTCCGTGTTAGCGCTTTGTTACAGCTTCAGCTGTTGTTAATGCGCTTTATAAATCAATATGTATGGATCGTGTTGTATTGTGTACACCCGCCCTCATTTCAAACTCATCGAACTGCAGGCCCATATACTGTAATTTAGGAATTACCGTAATTTCTGGACTAAAAAGCGCACCTGAATATAAGCCTCACCCAGTACATTTTTAAAATTTTATACATACATAAACCACACCTGTCTATAAACCGCACGTTTATAAAGAAAGACGGTACCCAGAAAAAGTTTTAATAACATACCTTAACCTCTCTTTCAAAACAGTGCCTGTTACGTGGTAGCAACACAACATGCATTACGGTAGTAACACAGCCCGAACAGGGCTGTTAAAAAAAACATGCCGGTACAAGTGAGACAAGGCAGCAACATGTTAGCACTCGCTAACACGTCTGGGTACTAAAACATACCAAGTCACTGAGACACGGAAGAAATACATTGGCAGACTTGTGCAAAAGTTGCTCTTCGCATACGGGCAGTTTTGGTAAACGGTTTCTCGCCGCCCTTTGAACTCGGAGGGCCACTTTAAATGCACGATTCACACACATAGTTACCGTAGTTGCATTAACTTGCGTCTTCCTCTGAACATATATTTGCCATGGCGGGCGTTAGAAAAAATGCGCAAATTGGCCGCATCGTTGCATAAATCGCAGGGTTGAAAGCTTGTGACAAAAGTCGCGGCTTATCGTCCGGAAATTACGGTCACTCATTTTTTTTTTTAGGAAAGAAGATAGTCTAAGGTTTTCAACGCTGTATTTAATGTGCATGTAGTCCTAAAACTTAATATTCTCTGTGTCCTGCAATTTGAGTGAAAATGACAAAAACCCTGGCACTGGAGTGGACACATTTTTGCACATCGTCTGGAAGTGAATGAGTTCAGATCAGATAACGTAAAATAGGAAAATCTTCATTTCAAGGGTGGCAAACTCATATTTTGCCACTGGTCATATGGTAGTTACGGTTTCCTCTCGGGGGCTGTGATAAATTTGGGGAAGTCATTAGAATGTTTAAACCTCTCCACATATTTCATATAGAACACACAACAAATCACTAATTTACAAATTTTAAATAAAAATAATGACAATTATTGTGCTTTACATTGGACAATTTGAAGTTTTTAGCAAGCATCACAAAGTTTAATTAACCTTTCCGGACCGAATAAAATGATATGTCGGACCAGATCTGGCCCCCGGGCCTTGACTTTGACACCAGTGCTTTATTTCATCTAACAATGGAGACATTTAGCAACCGTTATAGACTTTAGCTGAAGATACTCTCCCTACATAGGATTTTAGCTCATGTTCAAATCAAATGTATTTTTTACACATTGTTTATACACAAACAAAACTTCTTATGAATTTAATTTATCTCAAAGGAAAACTATAGAAATATTTGACATGTTTTCTCTTAAGTAAATGCCACCCATTGTTTTACTTTGTTTGGTCTCACAATTCCATCTATATGCTAATCGAAAGTATCAACCATGACCTGGATGAACTGAAACACCATTTTTACTTTGACCATGTGTCCGCAGCAGCTGCGGGCAGTCACCGGTCGGGTCATTGCAGCCCAGTAGAAAGGTCACCACTGACCCATGCATACCTACGGGTATGCTCCACCTCCTCGGGCACAGCACAGCCAATTTACACTGACGGCCGGCCTCGGTTCCTGACATATAGCACTATTCATTGCTCTCATTATTGTCCAATAGAGACACTTTCCAGAGAATAATAAGGCAAAGAAAGAGACATTCCAGTGAACAGATGAGAGCTCCTTTAGAGTCGGACCGCAGACCACGAGAGCAGCTGTTCTATTTGTTTTCCCCTCAGTCATACCCTAGACCAAAGTGTACAGTTTTACAGTTGTACAGTCGCAGATTGGCTAACCTAAGCTAACAGCAGCGAACCATCCCATACTTTTATGACTTCCACATTACTCAATGGACCAGGTTTCAACTATTAGATCCACACACACTCAAATTCACAGATAATACAGTGTAGAATATTCATCCATATATACAACCATTTTCAAAAACAGGGATGCTGGGAATTGCTTCCTTCAGCCCAAAGTCAACTGGAATAGGCGAGAAATGTGGGTGTGAATGGTCATTTGTCTATATATATATATATATATATATATATATATATATATATATATATATATATATATATATATATATATATATGTGTGTGTGTGTGTGAATGGTCATTTGTCCATATATATATATATATATATATATATACAGTAAAGTCTCGTTATATCGATATTCAAGGGAGTCCGAAAAAATATCGATATAACCGGGACTATCGATATATCCGACCCTGTTTGCATGTAATTTTCTCCGTGCGTGCATAGAAATAGTATATATATATAGTGTAGTCTTCCTTCAGCCCAAAGTCAACTGGAATAGTATATATATATATATATATATATATATATATATATATATATATATATATATATATATATATATGGACAAATATATATATATATATATATATATATATATGGACAAATGACCATTCACACCCACATTTCTCGCCTATTCCAGTTGACTGTGGGCTGAAGGAAGACTACACTCTGACTCGTCCCCGGTCAGTCACAGGACAAATGACCATTCGCATGCACATTTCTCGCTAAGTGGGAACCGATCCCACGCTGCTCACATCTTTTTGCCATGGGCCACATTGTAGTTACGGTTTCCTCTCGGGGGGCCGTTATGAATTTGGGCAAGCAATTAGAATGTTTAATCCCCTCCATATATTACATACAGAAAGCAAAACAAATTAACTCATTCACTGCCATTCACAAATGTATTCGGGAATTCAAAATATGACATAGAGCACCATTCCCGAATTAGTTCTGGTTTTGTTTGTTCTTCCTTGGGTGCCGATAAAACACTGGCTAAACCTCTGGCAATGTTTTTTTCCCCTTCCACAAGGGGGTTAGCAATTTGTTCCAGCTTCAGCTGTTGTTAAAGCACTATATAAACCAAAATGTATGAATTGCATTGTATTTTGGATATTTTGATATGCCCTCATTTCAAGCTCATATCACTCCAGACCCATATTACTTAGGAATTAACTATATTCTGTTGATGAAAGAAGACAGTCTAAGGTACGGTACGCTGTACTGAATGTTTATGTAGTCCTAAAACTCAATATTCTGTGGGTCCAGGAATTCGAGTGACAATGACAAAAACCCTGGCACTGGAGTGGACACAGCTACGCACGTCTGGCAGTGAATGAGTTAATGAATAACTAGTTTTCAAATCTGAAATCAAGAATAATGACTGTTATTGTGTTTTACATATGACAATTTTACATATTAGTTTGGACTTTGGCAAGTAACATGGAATGTCACAAGTTTGATTTGCTTTCGCGGGCCGAATAAAATGATGTGGCGGGCCAGATTTGGCCCCTGGACCTTGACTTTGACACCTGTGTACGACACCACCGACAACAACAGTATAGATATGGATAAGAACAATACCTGCACATACATACCGTGCATTGGTTATAATACAGAATACATTAAATCATTAAAAATACATATAGAAACAATAAATATATGATATTAACTTAGTTGATTTTAATCAATATGGCAGGTTTGGTATAAATAAAAAGCTGGATATTTTTAATTCATGTCATTGCTGAAAGCTTTCAGCATGTTTTGTTATTGCTGTGATTATTATGGCTATTATTATTTTTTACATTTCATTTGATTGTACAGGCTATTTGAAGACAGCCCATTTAAGACAGCAATCACACGTCTGCTGAACTGTTTCATTTAACCCGTCAATGAAAGCAGTGAGTGACTTTCCCTTCCATTACATCTGTCTGAATTTCCACTCGGTCTGTCACGCTGTCACTCTTTCACCGTCTCCTTTCCATTCACTATTTTTACTACATTCCTTGAGGCAATCATCACCCCGCCAACCCCCCCTATGATTTTGAGGTAGTGAAGTCCTGCTCCTGAACTCCTTGGGGGTGGGGGGTTATGGCTGCTCATAAAATGGAGGTAAATGGTACAAGTACTCTCACTCTGCTTTCTTGGTGTCGTTTTAAGCTCCGGGCTATTTTATTGGCTTGCCTATAACCTCCGCATTTGAACCGAGTGATAAAAATATAACGCGTGTTATGAACTTCAATGAGTAACTACAGTGTTGCACGGTGCTGTGGTGAAATAATTCTGTCGCTGTGTCTGTGTTGGCGGCAGGAGGGGGGAGGGGCGCTGTTTCCATTTTTCTTCTACCGACCAAGGACTGAGTAAAATCAATAAACCACATTTGCGTTACAAGACACGGGGTCTGGATATCGTTATGTATGTGGGAGCTGGACCTTAATCAAAATTACTACAAAATAAGCATTCAGAATCATAATTTATTTTTAATAATAATAATAATAATAATAATAATAATAATAATACAATTCATTTTAAAGCACCTTTCAAAACTCTCAAGGTCACTTTACAGTCACAGGATAAGTTTTTCTGCGGGTTAGCAGCAGCAGCCACACGCGACAGCGTTCACTCAACCTGGAATAACTCAAAAAAATAGGCTAGCTAGCTAGCTAATAGATAGCTAATAATCTGCCAGATCGCCAGCTAGCTGATAGATAGCAAATAGCTTGCTAGCTAACAGATAGCCAATAGATAGCTAATAGCCAGCCAGAAAGATCGCCAGTTAGCTAATAGATTGCAAATAGATAACCAGATAGGGAGCTAGCTAGATAGCCAGCCAATAATCCATTTCATTCATCAGTGCCTTTCAAAACTCTGAAGGTCACTTTACAGTCACAGGATAAGTTTTTCTGTGGGTGAGCAGAGGCAGCCACACGTACAAGCGTTCACTCAACCTGGAATAACTCAGAAAGCTAGAAAGCTAGGTAGCTAGCTAATAGATGGCTAATAACTAGCAAGCCCGCTTTTGGGATCCCATGCTTTATTTTCACGACAGTGCCCATTGTCTGTCCACAATAGACCATTTGCATAATTTCAGCAGAAATGTTCTAATGTAAATGTAAATGCAATTTCTGCTAATCTGTGATTGTATTTGTTTGTGTTTTCAGATATTAATGAATGTGAAAGAGAACCATGCAAGAACGGAGGCCTTTGCACTGACATGGTTGCAAACTACTCCTGTGAATGCCCTGGCGAGTACATGGGGCGGAATTGTCAAAATAGTACGTATACTTTTATTCTTCATGTGCTTCTATTTGAAACAGAGGACTCCGTTTTTTTGTACCGATGGTTAATTCTTTAATGTGATTTCACACCACGGACACCACCATAGAACTACAAGTATAAAAATATAGCTATTATGTACACATAAACATTTGGACTTTACATGAATAAAATAAAACGTATGCAAGAAAATCGTACAAACCACTTTGCCTGCTTTCCGTCCGAAATGGAAGTTTTGATCTTCGTCCTTTTTATCTTTACCTTGCTAAATAGTACAACGATAAAGCATGTCCATTCTCGCCGTCTTCTCAGTAAAAATGAAACTTAAAGGACAACTGACACCATTTTTTTGGTTCCTAACTGACATCAGAAAAACGTTTTATACCATCTAAAATACCCAAAACACGCAGGTTGATATTTTTAGTCAAATGCAAAACACCAATAAAAATGAGTTAAAGTGTCCCAAAACTGCCACAAAATGACCTCGGAATGGCGAGTTTCAGAAGGTCCCGCCCCCTTGTTCGTGACGTCACGCCAAGTCGTCTTTGCCTTGCTCCAGAATCAAAACAATGGCTTCAGATTCGGAGAAGATGCTTTCTTGTAACTCATCCAGTTATGAATATGACCTAAATGTTTGCAACCGATTAAAGAATTCCTTCCGTATCAATTCGAGCCATCAGGACTCCAATGTAGCATCCCAGAAAATGCACAAGATGGCGCCCAAGCTCCGTTGGAAATGGCCTGATTTGTCTGCTGGGAATTTGTGTCAACTCGTATCAAATAGTTGTCTTGGTGCAACACACAACAATTCACCATCGCGTTATTTATGTGTGTTCCTTCTAATTTTGTCATCAACACGGATCAAAATGAAGTTTTCAGACCAAACAAAGTACCCAAAATGCATTGTGTGTCGCTTTCTTGGTCAGGGGCGTGACGTCACGTCAGGCATCGTCATCAACTCGAAAACAAGACTTCCTGAATATTCAGCCAGAGTCTTAAAACGTAAAATATAGCTATATGCCGTGGAATCTTTGGAAAATACGCTTAGTAGAAGTTATTTGAAGTGATTTTACAAATTATGGACACAACTTGTCCAGGGCGTAGGTTGTCCTTTAAAGTAGCGCGAAAAGTAAAACCTGTACCGAAAGTGACAACAACCCAACGTAATGTCAAGAAAAATAAAGCACAGACATTTGCTGGCCAACTATGGCATAGCAGTTATCGACAAACATCAACAGCATTTACACTTCATATTGCATTTTTTTTTTTTCACATCTGCTCTTTTTGCTAATTGCAGTGGTGACCACATGGCACGCTGTTTTTTTTTCCGTTCATGTTTTTAATGAGTCATTTTAATACAAAATAAAAATTACTACATTGAAACATAACAAAAAAAAACATTAAACCCCGACGCATAAAGTGACTAAATTCAAACATTACAATGCTCGTGACTCACAAACATTTTTTTTCTCCTAAAGTGTTCCCCTCGGCTATGCAGAGAATGAGAGAAAAAACGAGCTAAAATGCTTGAGTCTTATCACAAGTGGCTTTCTCTTTTTACAAAATACTCAGTCGCTCAAAAGGAATTTAGTGTGTTTATTATGCTTCTTCTGAGGATTTTTTTTTTTTTGCCGACTCACTGTAGGAGCAGATTAGGATTAATGTTCCGGGGGCAACTCCCGTAACGTGAGCCTGCGCTCCACTGTGACTGGCGAATATATTCATCTGCTTTTCTATCTCGCAACACGTCAACAGTTCACAGAAAGCATCCCTCATTTATTTTGCGGGTGCTGCTCGGAGAAGATATCCTTCTCCCGTGTTTGGATATATTGAGCTATGTTAGGGATATTGCATTTCACTTTTCTCGCTGCGTGGTTTTCCAAATCATATACAGCTATACCTCAGCTTACGATCGCTTTAGCTCACAAACTTTTCGCCTTCTGAACATTAAATTCGCAAGAATATAATCTTGGCATACTAACTAGTTTTCGGCGGACGAAACAAACCATGCAGCGCCACGGTGGCTAGCGGACTAGTTTTCAGCGGATGAACAACAAACCACACGGTCGAACAGCGCCACGTTGGCTGGCGGACTAGTTTTCCACTCCCACTTTGTTTGGATGCAGATGTGGTTTGTTATCGAGTGGAGTAGGAGAAAAGTTCATCTGCCGAACATTTATTTCCCAACCATTAAAAATTCGAATAATCCGTTCCCAGGTGCCCGTAAAACATAATTTTCTACTGAATGAGCCTTAAAACTACACAAAATATACCTTATTTTATATATAATAAACGTGTCTTGAATTGTAATTCAATAAATAAACTGTACGGTATAATAAAGTCGTTTTATTTACCTATGTGATGGTCGTGTCGTTGCCTCTTAATGATATCCGAGTGAAGTTGCCGTGCTTTCCCTCACTCACGATGTCCCATGCTAGCTGCTTTTCGTTAATCTTAAGAAAGATACATTTTTCAACCTTTTCTATTGCTTGAGACCGTTGCTTAGACAACACAAAAACACCCTTAGCCTTAGTTCGTTCTTGGTGGGGTCTTTTTTGGTCCCATAAGAGCAAAAGTATCCGCGCTAACAAACCACGTCTGCACTCAAAGAAAGAGAGAGATGAAAACTAGTCCGCCAGCCACTGTGGCACTCCGGGCAGTTTGGTTTGTTTGGCGAAAACTAGTTTGTATGCTAAAGTTATATTCTTGCAAATGTAATGTTCGTAAGGCAAAAAGTTCATAAGATAAAGCGTTCGTAAGCTATCACTGTACTGTAAATATAACATGCAAGCTGTAACAGTTGATCGACAAAGCTTAGTTAACTTGAAATGTAGATCTTTGGTCAAAAACGATCGGGCAACCCCGCCGGAAGACATACAGGTGTTTTCCGTTCAACCCCACGTTGACACCTGCTGCCGGATAGATGTGGTTATTATTTTATTCATCTCGCCATCTGCTGCATGCTCATTAGTAATGCTGCGCTAATTTATTTAGGCTGTAGGTAAGGTTTGCGTGAGACGGATTCAGCTGTCAGAGCACGGCGGTGGTGCCGTTAGTGATGCGGGCTGTCGCGGAACTGATGTATGCACAGGGGCCAGAGGGCCAAGGCTCGGGGGCTGACTGCCTCCGCTGCTCTGATAGACGACTGGCAGGCACATCATTAAGAGTCCCCACTCATGTTTGCAAGGTGAGAAGGAACACGGCTTTGAGGCAGCATGTTGTTAGGTTACGACTCGTCGGATGGCCAATATTTTAATACAGTGATACCTCGTTTTACAAACCCGAAGCTGCCTCAATGAGTGATGTGTCGTTCGCAAACGAACCCGTCCTAACAACAAAATGGCAGCTGACTGTTTTTGTCCTCTATTCCCCACCCCTAGTATTTTAGAGTTGAAAGGCAGAGTGTATACTGCAAGGTTAAAATATCCCATCAATCACAAAAACAACCCGCACAAGACATCTGTACACTTGATGCAAAAAGCTATCAACCCACCTAAAAAGAACACAAATGATGAAGAACTAGATAAAATGATCACAGAGAAAGCACTTACAAAGGATCATTCCTCAAGATGGTGAAAGAAGAAGGTTACGTTCCTCATCAAGTGTTTAATGCTGATGAAACCGGCCACTCCATTCCATCAAGCCATCAACGACCATCAAAGGTAAATGAAATGACTTTATTATATAGTACAGTTTATTTCTTTAATTATAATACCATAGCACATTTATTATACATAAAACAAGGTATATTTTGTGTAGTTTTAAGGCTTAGAAAATTAGAAAGTAGAACATTATGTTTTATGGGGACCTGGGAACGGATTATTCTCATTTTAATGGTTTCCGATGGGAAATAATTTTTTGGGATGCACACACACACACACACACACACACACACACACACACACACACACACACACACACACACACACACACACACACACACACACACACACACACACACACACACACACACACACACACACATACGCCTTACATACTCTGTCTGGGAACCAATTAAGTTTGTAAGCCAAGGCATCACTGAATATAGAAGACACAGCTGGAGATATTGTGAAAATAGCACGACGCGATGTTAAATGGCTTTTAAGGTTTTATTATCGAAAGGTTCTTTGTGGACGACCAAAAATTTGATGAAGGGCGAGTGGTATTGCAACATTTCTACACGGCTATCATCGAATCCATCCTGTGTTCTTCCATCACCGTTTGGTTTGGGGCCGCCACAAAAACAGTTAGGACGGCGGAAAAAATCATTGGCACCGCCCTACCCACTCTCGAGGACTTGCACACTGCAAGAATCCAAACTAGGGCGCGGAAAATTATACTGGACCCTCCGCACCCTGCCCACCACCTTTTCCAGCTACTCCCCTCAGGCAGGCGCTACCGATCCATGCGCACCAAATCCAGCAGACATTTATACAGCTTCTTCCCCCAAGCCATTAACTCTTTGAACAGTAGCCCCCCAAAAAATTTTTGATGATGATACTAGTGCAGCGTTTTCAACCGGAAACAAATTCCTTGTGTGTTCTACATACTTGGCAATAAAGATGATTCTGAAGTGAGTTCATCTATGACAGGGGTCTCAAACTACGGTTTCCTCTCAAGGGCCGTTATGAATTTGGGCAAACCATTAGAATGTTTCATCTCCGTCACATATCTCATACAGAGCGGCCAAAAAATTAATGAATAAGTAGTTTTCAAATCTCAAGTCAAGAATAATGACTGTTATAGTGATAAAAGAAGAGAGTCTAAGGTACAGTACGCTGTACTGAATGTTTATGTAGTCCTAAAACTCAATATTTTGTGGGTCCAGGAATTCGAGTGACAATGACAAAAACCCTGGCACTGGAGTGGACACAGCTATGCACATGTCTGGCAGTGAATGAGTTAATGAATAACTAGTTTTCAAATCTGAAATCAAGAATAATGACTGTTATTGTGTTTTACATACGACAATTTTACATATTAGTTTGGATTTTAGCAAGCATCATGGCACTTGACATGCTTGATTTGCTTCCGCGGGCCAAATAAAATGATGCGGCGGGCCAGATTTGGCCCCCGGGCCTTGACTTTGACGTCTTTTTTTAGCTCAGCCTTTTGTTGCTTCCACCAGTCAGTGGTTAGCTTAATCCAAACATCATGTAGCAAAGCAAACAAAATGTTAGCATGCCTGTCAATGTTATTCATCAATGTTGTACCGATTACACACTTGGTGGCTCAGTTTCCTGTAACACTTTTGGCGACAGAAAAGATGCTTCACTTGGCATCACTGCTCTCTTTCCTCGTTTCTCCCAGTCCCTTAAACCCACTGGTATGAATATTTTAAGACGATCAAGGATCAGATTGTTTGTGGAGCTAACCGCTATTCCCATCTGCAACAAGCTTATTTCCATCCTCTTCGTATCCGTGAAGTCGTATGATCATTGTGTGGTCTTGTTGGCCAGACATGTCGCGTCTCCACGGGGTGTTATTCTCCAGTGACAGATGCAGACGGATAAATCAACATTCCGCTGTAAAGCGGAGGCCAAGATGCCAAAAAGTCATGAAGAGTGATTAGTTGCCGTTGAAGCGTAAGTCGTAAAATTGATTAGACAACAAACTGGTTCACCCCTTAACAGGTATGTCTGGCTTTTCTTTCAACCGGAAAAGTGCAGTTTTAGTCCCTATTTGGACCTCAATATATTGAGCAGGACATTGAGTAAATTCTTTTCATCCTGCGTCATAAGTGAGAATAAGTTTTTAAGAATTTATCAAGATTAATAAGAATTTATCAAGGCTGGTCGAACCATTAACTCATTAGTGCGCCTGAAAATACATTTATCAAATGGAACACTCAAGCCGTCATATAAATCCAAATTACTTGGAGAATGTATGCATGTGCGTGTGAGTGTGTGTGTGTGTGAGTGCGTATGCGCGTGTGTGTCGCACACCTAGTCCCCATGGTGGTGTAAAAACGTGTGTGTGCATATATATAAACATATCCATATATATAAATACATATATCCATATATATAATATCCATATATATATATATAAACATATATCCATATATATATATATATATATATATATATATATATATATATATATCCATATATATAATATATATATATATAATATCCATATATATATATATATATATATATATATATATATATATATATATATATATATATATATATATATATAGTGTGATAGTGTGTGGAGTTATATTTTCATGTTTGGCGCAAGACTAGCGCAAAACATGTAATTGTGTCAACATGAGTTTTTTCACCACTTGCATTGCTATAAGGTCCAGAAAATACATTTGTTTTTACAAATATAACATTTTGTCTTCTGTACTTGGAAGACAAACCATGACTTTGTTTGCTGCCGTTGTCTGAGCTGTACTTCAAGATCTGCACCATGACTGAAATTCCACTGTGTGTTCTTTGTACAGAATGCTCTGGACCACTGGGCATGGAAGGCGGCATAATCTCTAACCAGCAGATAACAGCATCCTCCACCCACCGGGCTCTATTTGGCTTGCAGAAGTGGTACCCGTACTTTGCGCGCCTCAACAAGAAGGGCCTGGTGAATGCATGGACTGCAGCTGAAAATGACAGATGGCCATGGATTCAGGTAATTACGCATTAAAATCGAAAGGCCGAAACACCAAGCTGAGTCAAGGCCACTAAGACATGAGTCAACACGCAGTTTGATTGTCTGTTCTCGGCGGAATCCGTGTTTATTTTAAACGGCGACGCTAATGCGGACCTTTCTTACTTGTTTGTTGAAGTATACATTGTTGTTGGGTTTTGATGTGCGGAAATCAATTTCTTGGGGTCACCTGGGTGGTATATTTGTATATATATATATATATATATATATATATATATATATATATATATATATATATATATATATCACTGGAAACAAACTCCAAACAAAGATAGAAATGAATTGTGTAAATACATCTTTAAAAAAATAGTCAGTGGTCGTTTCAGACTCAAATTTACAAGGTGTGTCAGAAGAGGCTACAGGACTGATGTCACAAAGAATAGGACTACTAGTAGCTGCTGTCAATTGCTGAGCATCTGACAGTTTCTCGCCGGGAAAATATAACCGTGCTCAAGCAACCGTCTCAAAGGCTGCTCCTTACAGTAGCATAATTACAGAGCAGCAGCTATAATATAGCTTGCTAGACAGATAGATATCACAATTGATAGCTAGCCAGCGATCTAGCTAGATAGATATCGTACTCGTCCCCGCGAGGTAAATTGGATATATAAACAACTACATGCAAAATCATTCAAACCAGAAGGCTGGGCTTTTGGTCTCCATCTTGTGCCGCTGCACAGATTTACAACAGCATTTACTTTCCACTTTGAGGTCATAAATCAACACAGCGGTAAACTAATGGGACGCTTCGCTAGCTACTGTCTCTCAGCGACGGTACTGTGGTAGAAATGATGGTCTTGTGTTCGCTATGTTTTGCCCAAAAGAGCAACTTATTTTTTTTCTTTCAGCAGTACTTGCTTCAGAGTATTGTCTAGACTCTAGACTCTAGACAGTGACGATACTGTCTAAAGACCGGAGAAACAGAAATGCTACCTCAAGACAAATGACACAACAAAAAAGGGATTTGTCGAAGAAACTCATGAGGCAAACAACGAGAGACGAGGTGATTGGTACATGCAAAGGTTGAGGAGACCAGGACATCAAACATTCAGGCAGTTTATTTGGCTTTAATGATGTCATGGGGGATGTTGAGCGGGATGCTGTCGGGATTGTGTGTTTCGACATGTGGGTTCGGATAATTGGGACATGTACAGTTGGATCAGGGTATCGGGAATATTCTGGAGCGTTTTTTATTTTCTAAAACGACTTGGCAGACTGTATTTGGATGTCTTGAATGTGACGCAGGTAATACTGACAGATGACAACCTTGTCAGTGAAGGGATTTGATTCTTCCGGCTATTGGAAAACGTTGTTCTGATGCATTGTGCGTTTTTGGGAGTTAGTCAGTGGAGCTCTCTCCTCTGAACCTCGACAAATGAATCACAAAAGCAACAGACTTTGAATAATACATCACAGCCTTGCCTACAAGCTCGCATGCGCTGTATTTGTTTGTGTTGGTTCATGCACTTGTTTCTCCTCACACATCTTCGCAATGCAGTGTCTCTTTTTTTTCACTCCGCTGTCTTTTCTACAGCGAGCTCATGCGTAAAAATGCATGTGAACACTCCTGGGAAATATAGTACTGCTCTGACCAATATCAGCAAAATAGGGTTTGAACCAACACGGTTGAGGGAATCAAAAACTCAGAGAATGTCTATGCCTCATTGAATATGTGTTAAAAAGTCAATATAATCATGAGCGTCCGCAGCGTCCATGTGATAGCCACCGCCGTCAGAACCCGAGATTCCTAGCTATGCGCCACCGCGATGCCAACTTCAAAATAAAGGTCAAACAGTAATACCTCTGTGTAAGCGCTCAGTCGTACAGGAGTGGTCCATTGATGAAAAGGTTTCTTCAGCCGCCATTGTACTTCTTTGAAGGTGTCGGACGTTTCGCTTCTTATCCAAGAGGCTTCGTCAGCAAACTAAATCTTTTGCTGGTAGTTTCGGGCCTATACATATCCCTACGGTCTAGACGTGGCGGTGCTAGATTCTGCTATTATTGGTCCCTGCTCCCAGGTTCCCTGCGGGAGTAGAGCAGGGACCAATCATAGCAGAGTCTGGTCCGCCACGTCTGGACCGTAGGGATATATTAGTAGGGCCGAAACTACCAGCAAAAGATTTTAGTCCACTGACGAAGTCTCTTGACTAAGAAGCGAAATGTCCGACACCTTCAAAGAAGTACAGAAGACGGCTGAAGAAACCTTTTCATCGATAAACAGTACTACCGTATCACGATATTGATGCGTTAGGTCTCATTGATGCTGAAGCTAGCCTAAGGAAGCAATAGTTGCTGCTGCTGACTTGACTGACTTTTTTGACTGCAGGCTAGCCTGCTGGCTGTCACTCTTGGTACACAAATGCGCACTGAGGCAATCAAGTCAATCGCGCATGTGACTTTTTCTCACACTGCACAGCACCCCTGTTGTTACATAGAAAAACATGCCCAAAAAGGACAAACTTCGGTTAATCATACCCTCAAAATGATGAATGTTTCTTTCAAACTAGGTCAGGCATACAAACCCGTGAACCAAGGTCTCAGCAGGATTACTTCCAAAAATGCATCACTCAAACAAATGTATGCATCAGTATTAGCACTCAAGTGTCAGAGGTATGTTACTGAGCGTTCATTAAAAATGTGAAGGATCACCCCAATTACCTCGGTAGTGGCCTTTTAGTAACTGAGCCTCTAATTAGCGAAAGAAGTATATGTCTCTGTGGAGGGGAAGTCAAAGAAGAAATGCCCTGAATGGGAAAGAGTGGGTCACTGGAGCTACACAGTTCTAAGTAATGTCCTTATATATAATTAACACTATAAGTTGCTTTAAGTTAGCCGGGAAAATCTTACTTTTGTAACCTCTGTTTAAACTGCAAGAAGTAGAATCATCGTAGCTCAGCATATCATGATCGGTGTATTTTCTATCTTTTTGGCCATGACATTTATCAAGGGGGAGACTCTGCTGAGCGGTTGTGCCTTTTCAGCAGCGCAAATTTTCCAGCACAGTTTTTGATTGGGAGGAATGTCAGTGCCATTTGACTGTCATCACTGGATAGTTTAGGGGAGATTGTGAGCGGAAAGGTTGGTGATGTTGGACAGTCTGCTGCTGGATGGATGCATGGCTTGAGGAGGCCGTGATGAGAAGAAAGGAGCGCAGATGCGTATGTGGAACTGTCGCGGCTTGGAATTGATGCAGATTTACATGGGGCAGGAGATGTGAGATAATCTCTTTTCGTCAATGGATGCTACAGCTTCGTCTTCCATTCAAAACATAGCTTGTAGCCGACGTGCACATTTCACCATGACATCCCTGATCCACTGGTGAAAAGGACGCTTTGATCTGCTCCTCTTTCGTCTAGAACTGCTCCATATGACAATGATGGTGAAGAAAGTGGTGGCTGTCTGTGTCTTTGTGTAGTCATATTATTATTATTATTTTTGTTCTTTTGAAGATGGCGCCGCAAAATTGGCCGCCTTGACAGCAGATCCTGGGTTTTGTTTTACTACTTATTGCTTTCCTTTACCCTTCCTTTCATAACTTTGCTGTTGTGAAATGTAAATTCTTCTACTGCGAGACTAATCAAGGCGAATGTAATGTAATCTAATCTAGACAAGGGTAGTGATAAAGGAAAAAAAAAGAGTGGTTATTCTCATTTCAACTTTTTTTCTGTTCATTGAGCATATTGGCCCTTTAGCAGCAAATGATATTTGGGAACTAGTAGAATTCAGTGGAATTTGCTGTCAATATGATTCTTTGAAAGGAAATTATTGAAAATGATCTTTGAAATTGATCAGTTTTAGATGCAATTCAAAAACATTTGCTGATTAATATTGGAAGTACTTGGTACTAGAGGTCTCGTGAATAGCTAGTTTTGATTTGTTTGCGCCTTATTTAATGAAATTGGACTTTCGAAACTGCTTTCTATATTTCATGAGGTAGTCTCAGTGTGATACTGTATTAAAATCGGTTTGATGAACTGAAACTTTTTGGATGTGATAAATATGCCATGAACAGAAAAGTCAGGAAGGGTGGCAAATATACGTTTTCACTGTATTGCATCAATAAATTATCTTTCTGCTGCTATGACATTTAATATTATGATGTAATGTGTCATTTTTATTGTAATGTAAAATGCAATACATGGGCCATGAACATAAAAAAAGATTTAGACAATTTCTGAATATTCAGGGGGGGAAAATAAGCTATTTATCGTAGATACCAGAGGGAAAAAGAGTGCAATACATCTGTGATGCACTGATAATGAAATTGCAGTCTACTGAGTTTTTTCTCTTAACCTCTTCTTCCCTGGTACAGTGATACCTTGGCTTACGAACTTAATTGGTTTCCAGACAGAGTGTGTAAGACGAAAAGTGTGTATCCTAAAAATTAATTTCCCATAGAAAACCATTAAATTGAGAATAATTCGTTCCCAGGTCCCCATAAAACATAATTTTCTACTTTCTAATTTTCTAAGCCTCAAAACTACACAAAATATACCTTATTTTATGTATAATAAATGTGCTATGGTATTATAATATCCTCATCAATTGCGTTCTGTTTAGCTGGGTTGATAGCTTTTTGCATCAAGTGTACAGATGGCGTGTGCGGATTGTTTGTGGAGCCTAATTGATGTAATATTTTAACCTTGCAGTCTACACTCTGCCTTTGAACTATCAAAGTTGAAACTCTCTCACTGTCGTCTGCTTGTCTCTTTGTTTAAACCACCCCCCTCACTGTTGCGTTCTTGACCAATCACGTGGCCTTAACCGAAGACTGGGGGCGGGGAATAGAGGACAAAAACAGTCAGCTGCCATTTTGTTGTTAGAAGAATGTGCTCGTTTGAGAACGACACATCACTCATTGAGAGCTCAGTGTACGAAAAACGTTCATATGCCAAGGTAAAGTTTTTATGCCAAGGTAATATTTTCAGAAATTTAGCGTTTGTAAACCGAAAAGTTCGTAAGCCAAGGGGTTCGTAAACCGAGGTATCACTGTAATTTACACGACACCCTATTGGCAGTCGACACCGAGATGGCAGATTGGCTTTGGAACGGAAGGATTGATTAAATGTTCTATCTGATCACAGACTTTCTAAAAAAAAAGATGGATGGCCCTGACAAGCCAGAGTCAAAAGGCTGAATTGATTTCTATGACTTCAATTGGTGCACTGGGCATCCATACACAATCCCCCCGCCAAGCTCGACAATTGTGGCATCTGCAACACTTTTGTTGATTTATTTTCCCCTGATTCCCACAGATAAACCTACAGAGGAGAATGAGGGTCACGGGCCTAATTACCCAGGGCGCAAAGCGAATTGGCAGCTCAGAGTATGTCAAGTCATACAAAGTGGCATACAGCGACGACGGGAAGACCTGGAGAACGTACAAAGTCAAGGGCAAAGATGAAGACATGGTAAGAAAGACATCCACAAAAAATGTCCACAACGATATAGAGGACAGAATTTCCATTATTGAAGGAACAGCGCAGCAGTCAGAGACTGTTCAACTCACTCAAGGACAGGGCAAAGGACAAGTTGAGAGTGCTGTTTAATTATCTCTCACACGCTGCACTTATCTTGCTACCTGTTACCCCCATCCCTTTTATGATTTTTTTTTCATTCTATTTGTGGAAGAGGAGAAACCAAATGGGTCACAAAACACTGTCGTTCCTGACAGCAAACTAACCCTGTCCTCAGTTGAGCCCTGCTCCGGATAATGTTGACCTCCAAAACGTTTTAAAATGAAGACTGCTGGGCAAGAAGTCCTGATACAGACCGGATTTAGTCACTGTGGACCGGAACAACAAGAATAACTCACAAATTATGTGCGCCATGATGGCGTCCTAGCCAAAATAATATGCTAGCATTGACAAATGTAGCATTATTGATGATAGAACGTTTTTATATACACAAACATATACAAATTAGTTGAAATGAAATAACACATGATGTTTACGGATGTGTATATAAAAATGTTCTGTCAATTGATGAGTGAACAAACGCATACGTCAGAACTTTACAAAGATGGTCAAAGTAATTAGGTTCACTTTTTGGCATTTTAACATGATAATTAACATTAAAGGACAACCGATGCCACCGGACAAGTTGTGTCCATAATTTGTAAAATCACTTTAAATGACTTCTACTGAGCGTATTTTACAAATATTCCACCGCATATAGCTATATTTTATGTTTTAAGAGTTGTGCTGAATATTCAGGAAGTCTTGTGTGAGAGTTGGTGACGATGCCTGACGTGACGTCACGTCTGGAACGCCCCTGACCGAATGCGACACACAATGCATTTTGGGTACTTTGTTTGGTCTGAAACCATCGTGTTGATGGCGAAATTAGAAGGAAAACACATACATAATGCGATGGTGAATCGTTGTGTGTTGCACCAAGACTACTATTTGAAACTAGTTGACACAAATTCCCAGCACATAAATAAGCCCATTTCCAATGGAGCTTTGTCGCCATCTTGTGCATTTTTTTGGGAGCTACATTGGAGTCCAGTCGCCTCAAAATGATACGGAAGGACTTCTTTAATCGATTGCAAACATTTATGCTTTCCGCTTCAGAACTATTTGAATCACATTCATAACTGGATGAGTAACAATAAAGCATATTCTCCAAATCTGAAGCCATTGTTTTGATTCTAGAGCAAGGCAAGACGTCCTAGCGTGACGTCACAAACAAGGCAGTAGGACCTTCTGAAACTCGCCACTTCCGAGGACATTTTGAAGTAGATTTGGGACATTTTAACTCATTTTTATTGGAGTTTTGCATTTGACTAAAAATATCAGCCTGCGTGTTTTGGGTATTTTAGATACGATAAAACATTTTTCTGATGTCAGTTAGGAAACAAAAAAATGGTGTCGGTTGTCCTTTAAATAATAATTGTAAATGGTAATGACAAAGTGGACAAAAAATGTCAACAAAGTCAGGTCCTGTCAAATTCACTGTTTCCATTCCAAGACCACCAAATAAATGAGGATATCTGAAGCGGAGATGTGGGTGGCCGGGGTGGATACCATCATAGTTTCAAGATTTCACAAGATAGGATTTTGTACCGATCTGTCGTGGTGAAGAAGGAGCTGAGCCAAAAGATGAAGCTCTCAATTTACCAGTCGATCTACATCCCAACCCTCATCTGTGGTCACAAGCTATGGGTTGTGACCGAAAGAACAAGATCTCATACACAAGCAGCCGAAATGAGCCTTCTCCATCGGGTGTCCGGGCTCTCCCTTTGAGACAAGGTGAGAACCTCAGTCATCCAGGAGGGGCTCAGACTCGAGCCACTTCTTCTCCATATAGAGAGGAGTCAAATGAGGTGGCTCTAGCATCATATTAAGATGCCTCCTGGACGCCTCTCTGGTGAGGTTTTCTAGGCATGCCCCAGTGGCAGAAGACCCTGGGGACCACCCAGGACACACTGGAGAGACTATTCACCCAGCTGGCCTGGGAACGCCTCAGGATCCGCCAGGACGAGCTCGAAGAAGTGGCTGGGTAAAGGGAAGTTTGGATGGACAAGATCGCACTCATAAAATGACAAATTGGCAAATGCCAAACTGTAAATATGCAAGGTTGAACTCAATCTGCACCTCAAACAAGACATGTTTTCATCAACTAAAAATGCTTGACAGGGAATGTGAAAGTTAGGCAGATGTACCATTTCACGGTGTACCATTTCACGGTGCATGATCAGAAGAAATAATTATATAATAGGACCAGTAATTCAAAATACACTAGTGTTCTGATGAATTACCGGCTCAAATAGTGTGAGAAATTGTCTCTTTTCGATACGCTTGAAGCTCATTGACCTTGAAGGAGAGCAATTTGCTCAGCTTTGAGTAGACGCCAGAGACATTGGTACCAGACTGCTACATAATGGTATACCCGATCTCTTCTAGCACCCTCATCACCCCCCGTATGCTACATGTGTTTTCATCCCCTGTGACAGATTTTCAGAGGAAATGTCGACAACAACGCTCCATCGGCCAACTCTTTCACCCCACCCATTGAAGCCCAGTTTGTGCGGATTTATCCCCAAGTCTGCAGAAGGCACTGTACTTTGCGGATTGAACTGCTTGGATGTGAGGTAACAGGTGAGTGAACGGACGGATTACACGCTCACCCACTTTAGTTGGCGTTTGCTAATAGGGTAATCTACAATTTGGGAAGCAGAAAACAGAAGTAAAAATGTCATTGCTGTCTCCAGGTTGTTCAGAACCATTGGGGATGAAATCGGGTCATGTCCAGGACTACCAGATCACAGCCTCATCCGTCTTTAGGACACTCAACATGGACATGTTCACTTGGGAGCCTGGAAAAGCCCGTTTGGACAAACAGGGCAAAGTGAATGCTTGGACCGCAGGACGTAGTGACCAGTCACAGTGGCTACAGGTAAGGAATGCCCCGAGCTCACTTGAAGTTACGCCATTACTTTAATATTATAATATTAAAAGGAGGGTGATGTCACTCTGACATCTGTTTTTGAAAGTATTTCCTCAAAGGCTGCGTTAGCTACAATACATCTTTTTCAAGTGTCTCCAAACTGTTTTCCCTGAATGCAATAGACAGACAAATGTTCCAAGTAGGTGCTTTTCTTAGCCCTAATCGGAACTTTTTGGAACATGTTGCCAACATTTATTTCAAAATGAGAAAAACATAATTAAAAAAAAAATCGATGAAAAGGTTTCTTCAGCCGTCATCTGTACTTCTTTGAAGGTGTCGGATGTTTCGCTTCTTATCCAAGAGGCTTCGTCAGCAAACTAAATTATTTTGCTGGTAGTTTCGGGCCTAGATATATCCCTGCTGACCAGACGTGGCGGTTCCAGAATCTGCTATGATTTATGATTTATCAACATCGCAGGGATAATACTAGTGGGCCTCAATCGGCAGGACATATGCACCTAAAAGCTAGCAACCACTCATTTGACGACAATGAGATAAAAATCTTAGCAAAAGAAAATAGATGGATTGAAAGGGGAGTAAAAGAAGCTATTTTCATAAAACAGCAAAATCAAGTGTACCACAAGTCAAGTCGTTATCACCGCTGTTTGTATTCATTCTTCAACCTCTACCCATTCACTAAATCGCCATGGTGGGGTGAAGTTCAATATGGATTGTTCGTACAACAGTCTTCTTCGGCAACATACGCTTAGTTATGCTGATGAGGTAATACCAGAGCAAATGGGGCAATCAGGCCAGTCGTAGACCTCATACTCAGGTAGAACAATAGAAGTAATCAGTCAGAACAATAGAAGTAATCAGTGTAGTCGCAGGGAGTAGTCCCCTGTTCCCCCTAACCTGAGAGCAGGGACCAATCATAGTAGTCTGGCATCGCCACGTCTGGATAGTAGGTATATATATAGGTCTGCAACTACCAGCAAAAGACTTTAGTTCGCTGACGAAGCCTCTTGAATAAGAAGTGAAACGTCCGACACCTTCAAAGAAGTACAGATGACGGCGGAAGAAACCTTTTCATCGATGGACCACTCCTGTACGACTGAGAGCTTACACAGACGAAATAAGAAAATATATACATTTGTCACTTTGGACATTGGTGGATCTATTTCCATTGGTAGGCAACCAATCGCTCGGTGTAAAAGTTGGCGCAACTTTATTTTTGCATCGAGGCCATTCAAGTTTAACATGTGCTTAACACCTTGTTGGGCATGCTGACACACTGAGGTGGCCTGCCCCCTGACGTACTTGACAAAAATATATCATCCGCAAGTGGAGTTCTTGCAGTTCTTTCAAAATGTACTTTTAATGTTGCTCGTCTTGCAAAACAACTACAGAGAACTCCGCCCATGTGCTGCGAATGCTCTCTGTAACTATTCTGCCCCGAAACAATTTGTAGCATTTACCCATATTGATGGACCTTCCTGTCGTTGACTGAGTGCAGTTATCTTGGACTTCAGCTGAGGTTTAGCATCTCCATCAAAGCCCTCATTCATTAGTTCCCATTACAGTAAACGATGGCTGGAAATATCTCATTAAATGCGAAAGATCAGCCCCTGGAAATGAACCATTGCCTCCCTAGCTTTCTGTTTAACAAGCCAAGTCTGATACATTTAAGAGTTATTGTCAATTTAGCAACTCATTTGGATGATCTGTTGTGTTGCTGCAATCGCCTTTCAAAGGCAAAAAACGCTGACCTTCTTTTCAAGTGAGCCCCCCTTGCTCCAAATTCAATCTGTAAAACCGATGCATTGGGAATGGCAATGTGGATCATCCTCCTCAAGGAATTGAAGATCAGTGATTTTTTTGATTTATTAGCCCTACGACTGTGCCTGCCGCTCCAGCCTGTTCGTGGATGACACCGTTCGGTCGTCACACTGACTTATCTCGACGGAATGAGATTGCTTGGGCTCAAATTTGATGTTTTTTGCTTACACTGAAAGTTTAGGTTAAGATCTGAGGTTCAGGGAGGGTGTTTGAGGGAAATAGACGCATACTTAGGCTGGCCCTATCCAGACCAGAGACGTCAGCTGAGCAAAAATTGATTGTTGTTGGTCAAAGATACTTGTCTCATATTACATGCTGTGCTCGCAGGAATCTTTCGACGCGATATAGTTGCGCTGTGAAAAATCGATGTTCGCTGACAAGGGCCCTTTTTTGCGTGCAAATACAAAACACCTACTTTTAAAAGTGAGCACAAAGAGAGTCGTACCACCTTGGCTTCTATTGAACCTGACGAATCAAGTCGTTATCACCGCTGTATGTATCCATTCTTCAACTCCAACCCATCAGTTATCTTTGTTGTGCCACCGCGGCAAATAATTGATTCGGAGCCACATTACAAAATTCGTTTCAACCGTACAAATTAATGAAATAAATCATCCTTAATGACAAGTTAAGCTTTCTGATTAATCAAGACACCTAGTGCTTTCCCTGCTGTGCACCGCGGGGTAGCTGCTCAGGCGCTAATAGCAAAACCGTACAACTTGATGCATTCGGTTTCACTTTAACTCATTCACTGCCATTTCCGAATTTATTCGGGTTTTCATTTTTCTTGCAGAGGGGTGCCGAAAAAGTGCGAGTCAGACCTCTGACTATGTTTTTTCCCTTCCATGAGGGGGCAGCATTTGGCTTTTGTCAATGTTTACGGTTTGTTACAGCTTCAGCTACTGTTCAAGCGCAATGTGCGTATTCTGCGCCATATTTCTGTCTGCGACAGCTCACGGACATCTCATACATTTATATACAAAATTATTTGTCAAAAGGACGATCATTTGTCTTTCGGTGAATGAAAACAGAGTTGAAATTGATTGTGGAAATTAAATAAATAAATAAATAAATAAATAAATAAATAAATAAATACACACAGATACACGATTGCAAATAAATAACTAAAAATAAACAAATACGTAGATACAAATAAAAAATAAATACACACGTAGATACATACATGCAAATAAATCAAAACAAATACATAAATAGATAAATAAATAGAGAAATGCATAAATAAATAAATAAAAATAAATAAATACACCCCTATACATACATGCAAATAAATAGCAAATATATAAATACAAATAAAATGAATAAATACACACAGATACATACTGTACATGCAAATTAAAACAAACCAAAATAAATAAATACACACAGATACATGAATGCAAATAAATAACTAAAAGGAAAACAAATAAATACATACACCCCTATACATACATGCAAATAAATAATAAATAAATACCAATAAAATGAATAAATAAATACACACAGATACATACTGTACATGCAAATTAAAACAAACAAACCAAAATAAATAAATACACACAGATACATGAATGCAAATAAATAACTAAAAGGAAAACAAATACATACATGCAAACAAAAAATAAATAAACACACACGTAGATACATACATGCAAATAAATTAATACAAATACATAGATAAATAAATAAATAAATGCATAGATAAATACATACATACAAATAAATAAATACACACCTATACATACATGCAAATAAATAACATTAAATAAATAAATACAAATAAAATAAATCAATACACACAGATACATATATGCAAATGAAAACAACAAATAAATAAATAAATAAATAAATAAATACATTCTTACAACAAATCTGAAACATTCAACAGTCGCGAGGAAAAGCACGCCTGTTTGGGATTTGTCCAAGAGCAGAATTATTCTAAGCTGCAAGGAACGGAAATCATCGTTCAAGATGTTTTAAAGAGGGAAGCTGAAGCTTGTCAGAGTGAGCTGCCAAATGCTCCAGCTGCTCTGAGAAGATTAGTTCATTATCCACTCAAACACCTCCTGAATACTTTCAACTTTCCTCGTTGTCCCTGTGAATACAACATGCACCTGTTCTACAGTCCAGTCCTATGAAAAAACACATCCACATTTTTTTCACATCCATTTTATCATCCCTTCCACCTAGTATCTATCATCTTTATTTCAAGCTAGTTTGGTCTGTAGGCCCCTGTTAAGGGATGTCAGGACTATAACAGATCGGGGTACTTGGGTTTTATTCAGCAGCGTAAACCTAATGCAGGTTTTCTCACATTCTTACAAATCCCGCGTGAGAACATCAAAAGAACAAAAAACGTCTACGAGTGCTTAATAGCTGGTGTTTAAACAACATTAAAAGGCATCCATTCAAAGACGACCCGCTGTGCCGTTGCAGTTTTCGGTGTCATTAGCATCCACCGTTGACGCTAAATTTTGGTTTGTTGTTTTGTTGTCTACCGCAGCAAATGGGGATTATATGCGGGCATACGCTATTGATTGCTAAGAGACCATCAGACATGCGCAGGGTGGTTAGCTAATTCCACCTAATCTCTTTATTTGTGAATAAAACGCATGTATTTATACATTTTAGCCGGCAAAGGTGTGTCAGGAAGAACCATTTCAAGCTCATTCACCAAACGGCTGACGGTACAATTAACTTGCATATCAGTGTTTTTGGTTTTTTTTTTGCCTGAAAAGGCCCAGATTTCAAAATGAGCGACTAAGAATGGGCCTGATTTAGGGATGATTGAAAATACTTAAACTGCTACTGCGCTCGGGCTGGTGGCAACAGGTGCAAAAGTGGTTGACGAAGGAGTTTATCGTTTAATTCCGTACAAAGGATATCGATGAAAAGGTTTCATCAGCCGTCATCTGTACAACTTTGGGACAGACGTGCAAAGGATAGTCATTTTTTTTATTTTATTTTTTTTAACTTTAGGAGCTTTAGGAGACTAGCACATGTACAACTTATAGTTTGATAAGTTCAAAATAGGGAGTGTAAAAATATAACTGCACCAGAAACTAAATGTATTGCTCCAATAGTTTTGGGAAAGCCAGCGACTACTGAAGGACGATCACTAGTCATTGATTATTTTTTCTTGGACATATTAAATTAAAAATGTTTAAAAAACAATTAAAAATGTTTACTCGTGTACGAGCAGGAGTATTTTGCATGGTAATCAAAATAAGCTCATATGTTGTATTGTATATGAATTGTCTGAGCTCAACGCATTGGCTTTTGTCATCCGAAGAGCTTCGTCAGCAAACTAAAGTTGTGCTGGTAACCCTGGCCCTATATCCCGAACGGAAAGGTGGCCGTGCCAGGACTCTGCTTTGATAGGTCCCTGCTGTTCTAAAATCAAATTAATTTAAACCATGCCACTACATACTTCTTAGTCCGATACCACATAGGCTCAGTCATGCTAATGAGGTGGAACCAGTGCTAGGGATTGAAAAACAAAAGTATTCAGATTGGCTAATGAGGTGAAACCAGATGCAGGTATAGAACAATAGAGATAATCAGATTGGAGAGGTAATCAGATTGGCAATAAAGATGATTCTGATTCTGATGAGGTGAAACCAGAGCCAGGGATTGATTGGCTTCAGGGAGTGGTCTACTGCTCCCTAATCTTCGAGCAGGGGCCTATTAGAGCAGAGGTCTGGCACAGTCACCTCTGTCCATTAGGGCCAAAGTTACCAGCACAACTTTAGTTCGCTGACGAAGCTCTTCGGATGAGGACCTAAATGCCCAACGCCTTCAAAGAAGTACAGATGACAGTTGAAGAAACCCTTTTCATCGATGGACCACTCCTGTACGACACTGTTCATTCGCTCTGCGGTATGTTGCGGTGTAAAACCTTCGGCAACATGAATCCCAAAATATATGCATCATTTACACAACAAGGGGTGTTAGAAAAAGTACTTTGTAGATGAGTTCAAAGTTATGAAAGTGTGATTGTTCTCACTCATCTGTACGTCGCTTTTCTTTCATCCGCTCATCACCTTGATGTGATAATTGCAGAATACGTGCGGGTGATGTGTTTGTTTGTGTGTATATGTGTGAGTGTGAGAATGTGTCTGTAACACACAAATCATGACTTTACTCCAAGATCAAACCCGAATCAGGTCACACTTGCTCAACTGCAGAAATAAATAGATTAGCTTCTCTGCAACTGAAGCGCCCATGCGGGTGCTCCTATTTGCAAATCACGACATCTGCAACAGCAGCGCTACGGTCACAAAAATCCCAGAAGCTCCGTCTTGTGTGTTCTGATTCAGTTCTCCATCTTAAAATGTGATTTAAAAGCATCTAGGGAAACGATAAAATCAGGTTTCCTTCCAGCAACATTCCCATTGGAACAAACTCACCACTGGGCTATCAGCAATCTGTTTATCACCTTCCTTCGACACATTAGTATGCACCGTCTTCTGCTGATTTAATGAATCGTGAACATATGTCCAATTAAAAAAAATAAAAAACTCGGCTCTGCCGAAACACGTTTACTGCTGTTTGCTTATAGTAACATCTTGTGTAAGCAGAATTTTTACACTCCGAGGTAGCATTTAGCACCAGCCAGTTTAAGCGCAGTTATATAAAATAACAGCCACACAATTTGAATCAATGCAGACAATTTAGGCAGGTTCCATTTCAGGATTGGAGGACATTTTAGGAAGCAAGTTGAAAAAAACCCTGGTCATTAAAAGCATTATATAACTTTAGATATCAAGTGCAAACATACGATCAATGGGAAAATATACCACTAACAATTACATCCAAATGTCCTTTGCGGAAACGAATGACTTGCTATACTCACTACCTATTAGCTATCTATTCGCTAACTATTAGCTATCTATTCGCTAGCTAGCTAGCTTGCTATCTATTTGAGTTACTTCCGGGTTGAGCAAACGCTGAAGCGTCTGGCCTCCCGCTGCTCACCCACAGAAAAAAAATATATATTCTGTGACTCGTCTGTGTAAGCTCTCAGTCGTACAGGAGTGGTCCATCGATGAAAAGGTTTCTTCAGCCTTCATCTGTACTTCTTTGAAGGTGTCGGACGTTTCGCTTCTTATCCAAGAGGCTTCGTCAGCGAACTAGTCTTTTGTTGGTAGTTTCAGACCTATATATATCCCTACTATCCAGACATGGAAGCTTCTTGGATAAGAAGCGAAACGTCCGACACCTTCAAAAAAGTACAGATGACGGCTGAAGAAAACTTATTCTGTGACTGTAAAGTGACCTTGAGAGTTTTGAAAGGCGCTTATAAATGAAATTTATTATTATTATTATTATACTTAAACTGGCCATCTGTGTGCAAATAGTCTCAAAAGCATCAGTTTGACACAAGCAAGAATCAAGACAAGAGCGCGGAAAATCCTACCGGACCCTCCGCACCCTGCCCACCACCTTTTCCAGCTACTCCCCTCAGGCAGGCGCTACCGATCCATGGCTTAGAGTAGGGACCTATTAGAGCAGAGGTCTGGTACCGCTACCACTGTCCATTATGAAATATATACAGTAAAGTCTCGTTATATCAATATCGGTTATATCGATAGTACTGCTTATTACGATACTATTTCTATGAACGCAAGGAGAAAATTTACATGCCTCAGGATCGGATATATCGATAGTCCGGTTATATCGATATTTTTTCCGACTCCCGAAAATATCGATAGAACGAGACTTTACTGTATATATAGGGCCAGAGTGACTAGCACAACTTTAGTTTGGTGACAAATCTCTTCGGATGAGGAGCGAACACCTGTCCGACACCTTCAAAAAAGTACAGATGAAGGCTGAAGAAACTTTTTCCTCAATGGACAAATCCTATATGACTGAGAGCCTACACAGACTTCTGATTCTGAAGTCACTGCGTCCCGAGGGACGATTTTTATGTGCGACGGACTACTTCTATGGACGTGTTTCTAAACATGCCATTGTAAACAAACCGCGTTTTATTAATACTTTTGCACTTCTTGATTCAAACGTCACCTCAATTGCAATGGCGCCGACAACAAACTATATTTCTTTCAATTAGTGAGACTGATGTTTGTTTATTCATCCTCTGAGGGATTAAGTTAAATGGCAATCATTACATTCCTTTTTTGTTTTCCAGAACAAGTCTTTGTAGCCTTAAAAGCAACTTTCATCAGTGTGTCATTGTCAGACTTCTTCAAACTCTTCTCCAAACAAAAAAGGGGGCAAACAAAAACTCATTATTACATTATTGTCAAATCCTGCGTTTATCTTCTTGTCATGCTATATTGAATTAACAGGGCAGAGATAAAGGCTTTATTCCACTGGCTGCTCATTATTTTACCACTGTTTGGATATGTGTCATTACAATAATTTTATTACAAACCAAAATTGTTTGGTCCGATTCCTCAATTCATTTCGATTTAATCATCTCATCGATTTGCAGATGACAAACTAAACCGCAGTTGCATCCATTTTTTTGGTTATTTGTCTTACATTTGTTACTAGGGCCAGAACCCAAAACATCAGGGAGTTGAATTAGTCATTAGCAAATGACAAACAACTGGGGAAGTGAGCCTATAGCGACTCCTATGCATTTATACAACATTAAACACTAATGACTTATTTTAACAAAAGCAGACTTTGGTGTGGCAGAAATAACTCGCGGTTTCGCACTGAAATTAAACCCGTTTTTAAATGGCTTCATTAGCGGAAGCCGCTGCTGCGCGTCTTGTTTTATGACTTTTTATGCTTTTTTAGCACAATATTTTATCTATAATTGTTTCAGTGATTCATGCTGTGAGGAACAAAATATATCCTAGAAGAAATAAAAAAGGTATCGTATTTTCACTGAAAATGTAATGGTTTTTGGACTTCTATTAGACTACATCGTCATTCGTGATTGGATGATCTATTTGCATTACTTTTAGTTTGAAAGTACTGGAAAATCCAATTTATGTTGGCAGTCAACACCTTGAGTTTAGGTTGTTGCTGCTTGCTGATAAGCGAGTAGTCTTCACTGCGACGATCTGACGTTTGTATCTTGAATTTCTGCTCTTAAGTCAAAGCAATAATAACTGACAACTTTGTCAATGCATCCAGGTAATGTCCAACTTGCGACCGGGGCGACTTACGACCATCCGTACTTACGACCATGACCGCCAGACCGTTTTTTAAATTTTAATTCTACCCCTCGCACCGCAACGCGCTAGCAGCTCGACAATTTGGGATTTTGACTTACAACCATTTTGACTTACGACCGTTTGGTCGAAATGGAACCCGGTGGTAATGTTACCTGTACTTAAAAGGCTGTGCATTGACCATGCATTCAAAGTACCGTATTTTCCGGTGTATAAGGTGCACCGGAGTATAAGGCACACCCCCAACGAATGGTGTATTTTCAATCTTTTTCCATATATAAGGCAGATCGGACTAGAAGGTCCACTTTCAATAAAAAAAAAAGTTTTCCAAATATAAGGGACATCACATTATAGGTGCTGCAGTAGAGTTGGTGACTGCTGACAGTAGTTGCCAGACCTGTTGTGGCTCAATATTATTTCACATATAAGGCGCAGCTGCGTATAAGTCGCGGTGTCATCTTTTGAAGAAAATTAAGGCTTTTGGGTGCGCCTTATATAGTGGAAAATACGGTAGTTGGAAAATGTTCCAAAAAAACTAAGAGCACTAATTTACATCGTCGTTGAAGTACAGATGAGCTCACGAGAAACCCGCGTTGTGAAAAAGGCATTTTTCAAAGAAATACTTTAAAAGGAAAATCTATACAAACCTCTAAACCTGCCCGTTGTAAATTATATCATGCTGTTTTAACATGATGATATTAATGTTGCGTAATCCGCGTAATTATATGTTTTTCCTCCTCCGTTTTATTCAATTCCCCTACAGCTAGTATGATGATTAAATTAGCTGCGTAATTCGATTATCCGAAATATCGTGACTCCATCTGCTTCCTTGATTTACTTAGAGTGGGAGATTTTTTAAGCATTTGGCAGCCTCCAACTATACGCACCCTTAAACATTCTGTATGTGCCTGCTGGTGCCTGGCTAACTTTTTTCCTTATCCAAGGACACCCACCATCTTATCTTTCACATCTATTGCACGCCTTCTTGCCACACTTGCTCTCTTCCTTCCAGTTGTCGGCTTTCAACAAATTTCGGATTCACGTATCTGTCTTATCGACCCAAGATGGATTCACGAGTCTTCAGCAGCTCTCCCAGAACTATGTGGAGGGCCGCAGCCTGAAACTAAATTAATTTGTATCAGAATCGTTTGCTTATGTGGTTAACTCATTTACTGCCATTCACAAATTAATTATTATATAAAATATGAGCACTATTCCAGAATTTGTTTGGGTTTTGTTTTTTTTTTCTTGCTTGGGTGCCGATAAAGCGCTGGTCAGACATCTGGAAATGTTTTTTTCTCTTCCACAAGGGGCCAGCATTTCCCTTTTTCCATGTTAGCGCTTTGTTCCAGCTTCAGATGTTGTTAAAGCACTCTATAAATCAATATGCATCTGTTGCATTTTGTACAGCCGCCCCCATTTCATGCTCATATAACTCCAGACCCATACAATTTAGGAATTATCTTTTTTTCTGATGAAAGAAGAGAGTCATTGAATGTTTATGTAGTCCTAACACTCAATATATAAGGAGTGATTTGTCGTTCGCGAACGAGCCCGTTCTTCTAACAACAAAATGGCAGCCGACTGTTTTCATCCTCTATGCCCCTAGTCTTTGGTTAAAGCCACGTGATTGGTCAAGAACGCAGCAGTGAGGGAGGGTGGTTTAAGCATTAAAGAGACAGGCAGACAACAGTGAGAGTTTCAACTTTAATAGTTGAAAGGCAGAGTGTAGACTGCAAGGTTAAAATATCCCATCAATCAGGCTCCACAAACAACCCGCACAAGCCATCTGTACACTTGATGCAAAAAGCTATCAACACAGCTAAACAGAACACAATTGATGAGGAAAAAGGTAAAATTATCGCAGAGAAAACACCTACAAGGGATCATTCCTCAAGATGGTGAAAGAAGAAGGTTATGTTCCTCATCAAGTGTTTAAAGCTGAGGAAACCGGACACTCCATTCCATCAAGCCATCAATGACCATCTCAAAGGTAAATAAATTGCCTTTATTATGCAGTCCAGTTTATTTTTTTAATTATAATAATTATGTATTATACATAAAACAAGGTATATTGTGTGTAGTTTTAAGGCGTATTTAGTTGAAAATTATGTTTCATGGGGACCTGAACGGATTATTGTCATTTTAATGGTGTCCTACGGGAAATTAATTTCTGTGATACACACTTAGCCTTACACACTCTGTCTGGGAACTAATTAAGTTCGTAAACCAGGGTATCACTGTACTCTGTTGCACCTTATACACCGGAAAATATGGTAGTTATGGAACATTCAGAAAAAACCTGAAACTGTGCCAACTGCAGAAGTATTTTATGTGCGGCGCACCTTTCCTTTTATATGACGTCGGCAATGTGTAGCTGCGCGTTTTCCAGATTGAATTCTAGACAAGGACACACATTGGGACAGACTTCTTATTGCCAATATCGTCACGGTGTCCATCACGTGCTCGGTTACGGTAAACATTAAAAAAAAAAAAAAAAGGAATGAAATCTACCGGGTCGCGCTCAGAGGCAATAGCATAGCCATTCTTCATCTTCACTCACACTGACACACGATGAAAAGTCACAGATGTTTGTTCTCCTTGCCGGGAGAGCTTTAAATGACCCACGGCATCATGGTTGATTTCCTTCCTGTTGGTGTTGCCATGGCCAATTCTCTTCATCTGTTGCCACAGCCATTCCGAGTTAACTTGACAAGCTGAACTGAGGCTCCATCCGTGTTACTGCATTCTGTTTAAAGTGGCTCTAACAACATCAGGTCCAGTGTTGAAAAGCGTTGGTGTGTATAAACTAAATAAATAAATGAATTCAGTTCTCCCATCATAGACCGATTGTATTCTTTTTGATCTTGACACGATAGAAACAATATCATGGAAATGCGATTTGATGATCCGGTAATGTGTTCAGTAGAATATGAATGTTCTACAGTAGAAATTCGTACCTCAACTCAACTGTATTTATAGAGCATTTGCAAACAAACAAATCTGCATACAAAGTGCTATCCATGGACAACTATCAAATACAATCAATAAAATAAGTAATATTGAGCCATAACAGGTCTGTCAACTACTGTCAGCAGTCTCCAACTCTACTGTACTGTAGCGCCTATCATGTGATGTGCCTTAAATTTGGAAAATGTATATATTTCTATATTTGGAAAACTTTTTTCTTTCATTGAAAGTGGACCTTCTAGTCTGATGCGCCTTATACATGGAAAAAGTTTGAAAATACACCATTCATTGAGGGTCCCTCTCATACTCAGCTGCACCTTATACAGTATTTTGAATGCATGGTCTATGCACGACCTTTTAAGTACAGGTAACATCCGACTTACCACCAGGTTCCGTTTCGACCAAACGGTCCTAAGTCAAAACGGTCGCAAGTCGAAATCCAAAATTGTCGTACGGAGTGAGCTGCTAGCATGTTGCGGTGCCAGGCGTAGAATTAAAATGAAAAAAAAAAACGGTCTGGCGGTCATGGTTGTAAGTACGGATGGTCGTAAGGCGCACGGGTCATAAATTGGACGCTACCTGGATAGCATTGACAAAGTTGTCAAAGTTCAGCATATTTATTGCTTTGACTTAAGAGCAGAAATTCAAGATACAAACATCAGATCGTAGCAACAACTCTCAGCATCCACCGACCCCCCCAACACCCCCAGAAGAATTTGTGTGTAACCCCTACCTCTACTGTAGCGCCTTATAATGTAGTGTACATTATATTTTGAAACTTTTGTATATTCATATTTTATATTTGGAAAATATTTTTCATTCATTGAAGCCTTATATATTGACAAAGTTTGAAAATACACCATTCATTGGGGGTGCACCATATACTTCCATGCACTTTATACACTGGAAAATACAGTAGTTAGAACAGATGCATGATTATTGATAATAAACAAACAAGTGACTAAATACAAAAATAAACAGACACATCTTTTAAAGAAAATTAAGGCTTTTGAGTGCGCCTTATACACCGAAAAATATGGTAATTGCATTTTCACTTGGAGGTCTCCTGCAACATGCAGGGATCAACCAGGATGTTCACCTGTGTTTTGAATATCTTCTGAAATTAGATGTTAGTCTCTTGGCGCCATTTTAAAATTTCTACCTCTGATTTGCAACTGTACCTGTTTTGCCGGTCACTGCTTTTTATAATTTATTTATTTTTTCCGTAACTAATGCATTATGTACGACGCTTCGGTTTAGTGCGAAGCCGTGTTTAAATGTGCTCTATAAATAACCTTTACTTACTCCCTCTCATTCAAAAGCAGCTGGGCAAGGCTATGCATGGAGTGTATGTATGGATGGCATTTTCCGGGCTGACTGATTCAATAAATCAAGATTTATTTATTTATAAGTCCTTGTCACTTTTAACCCTCGTTTATACCCTGTCTGCGGAGTTGATGGTCCATCGCATCATCTCTTTCATGCTACCCCGAAATGACAGACAACTGTGAACTTTGCTCTTTGACTTAGTGGAAGACGAGCGTGCCTCACACGCACATTTTTTTTTTGCCACAGGCTAAGAAGACTAAATGAGGCTTCACTACAAACAGTTAAAGCAGCGCAGCCGGAGCTATGCTGTCAGCAATAGGCGATGCATACAGTACATGCGGCGTATTTATAAAATAGGGAAAAGCAGGTCTAGTCTGTGTGACTGCACTCGCTGCATTAATCTGTTTAGTTTGCACTAGCAAAGCTACTTCTAATAGTGACAAAGTTTCCCTACCAAATCTCTCACGCTAATAAGCAGCGGTGCGTTTGCTCGGCTTAAGTGGGCAAATGTGCAAGCAAGAGGAAAAGATGCTACTTTGCTTCCTTCTTGAACTTGGATTGAGAGTGACTAAAAACCCAATAAGTGATTATTGTGTTTGATATAGAGAGATATTGATCAATAATACAGTGATACCTTGGCTTCCGAATTTAATTGGTTCCCAGAAAGTGTGTGGAAGGCAAAAAGTGAGTACAGTCAAACCTCGGTTTTCGAATGTCTCGGTTCTCATTCCATCCATTGCCCCGGTATACAACCAAAATTTGGTTCTCAACTAAACTGAGTGCATCTGAATGCATCACTCGACTACCCTCTGCTTCCTTATACGTCACTTCCTTATATGTCACGTCTTCCTCATTGTCTCATTGTGACCGACGCATTAACATTGTTGTTTTATCTTTGCGAAAATGCTGACATATTTGGTTAAGATCTTCTGAATAGTATGATTTTTAAAGCAAGCAGAGGATGGTTTGAAAAGTTAGTGTGCACTGTGTTTGCCCAAAGACAGCTGGGATAGGTGCCAACACGCCCCGTGGCAGAAAGATAAAGAGATTTTTATGTACAGATGCTAATGTTGATGTTAAAAATTGTTTGTTTTTATAGAATTTTACACATGACCTGCTCTATTATTAAGTTTTTATCCGATGAAATAGTTAAAAAGTTGTTTTCTAGACTTTGAACGGATTGAGATTTTTTACATTGATTTTAATGGACAGTGCTCTTTCGGTTTTTGAACAAATAGGTTTTCGAACAGGTTTCTGAAACAGATTATGGTCGAAAACCGAGGTATCACTGTATTCCAAACATTAATTTACCATAGGAAACCAGTAAAATGAAAATAATCCATTCCCAGGTCCCCATAAAAAGATTTTCAACTAACTAACCTTATTTTATGTATAATAAATGTGCTCTGGTATTGTAATTAAAGAAATAAACTGTATGGTATAATAAAGTGGTTTTATTTACCTTTGTGACGGTCGTTGATGGCTTGATGGAATGGATAGCTTTTTGCATAAAGTGTCTCAAGGAGCTCTGGGTTGTACATCTTAGAAGTTGTGATATTGCAACAGCAACAGATTCAGGCAGACAGACTAGAAATTTTATTAATAGCTGGTTCCCTTGCTTGTATGTTCTCTTCAAATTTTACAGATGGCTTGTGCGGGTTATTTGTGGAGCCTGATTGATGGGATATATTAACCTTGCAGTCTACACTCTGCCTTTGAAATGTCAATAAAATTAAAACGAGTCCAAAGTTCATTGTGTTTTCGATCCATTTTTTCAACATTTCACTTTTTTTTCACTTTCGTTTTTTTGTTTCAAGCGCCGTCGTCTCCCTTGAGTGTGTGTGCGTTTGTGTTTCTGCACCCCCCGCCCCTGCTGCGTGTGTCCCCTCCCTCCTCTACCACGGATCTTGACCAATCACGTGTGGCTTTAACCGAAGACTGGGAGCGGGGAATAGGGAAAAAAAGCTGTCTGCCATTTCAGGAGCTCCAAGAGCCGGCTCGTTCGCAAACGACACATCACTCATTGTTGCGCTCTCTGTGTTTCCCGAAAAATAGTTTGTATGTCAAGATTATATTCTCGCGAATTTAACGTTCGTAAGGCGAAACATTTGTTAGCTAAAGCGTTCGTGAGCCGAGGTATCACTGTATATGTTTAGTACGTTCTTTGCCGAATTTAGAATGACTGTGTTTGGAATGCGGCTCTATGTTTACCTTGCCTGAAGTCTTTGGGCTATTTTGCCCTGCATACAAATACAAACGTTGTTTGCCAAGACCAAATACGCTGTTGTATTTTTAATTGAGAAGATGCTGAATAACGTTCAGCCTGTCAAATGTGCCTCAGTGCTTTGAACTGCTTGCTGAATTCTAATTCAGATATCCGTTTTTTTAGCAAAAAAAAAATCGGACGGAAATTGAATGAAAATTCAAAGTAATGAATCTCGGAATGTTCTAAGCCAAATGTTACAATACAATACATCCTAATTTATATAGCGCTTTCACAACAAATGCAGCTGTAACAAAGTGCTTCACATAATAGTCAACACAAAGCAAAATCGCCGCTCGGAATTGAGGCGGATACACATGCCACAGGAGATGTGAGACAATCTCTTTTCATTAAGGGATGCTACAGCTTCGTGTTTGCTTTCAACATTTAGCTTGTAGTAGACATGCACATTCCACCATGGTGTCATTGATCCACTGGTGAAAAGGACGCTTTGATCTCTTGACCTCTGTTACATGAAAGATGAGAGGATGAAAGTCTCCTTTTCACCAGTGGATCAGAGACGTCATGGTGGAATGTACACATCTGCTACAAGCTAAGTTTTGAAAGCAAACACCAAGCTGTAGCATCCATTGACAAAAAGAGATTGTTGTCACTTGAAAAAGACAGAACATCCATATCTCCTACCAACTGTTGCAACAATTCGATATGCACGATAGTACGACATTGATTCTTTAAGGTAATAACACTTTGTTCGCCATTTATTAATTACGCTCTGCGAAATGGATGAACGCCACTCAGCCGGCAAAGAAGCTTTCATTTCTCATCTATACTTATGTGCTCATTGTACATAATTCTTTCGAGTCTTCTGACATGCAAAATAGAATAAAATGTCTTTAGTTACGGATTGTTGGAAGAATAAACAATTGGATGTTAAAATGTCAGGAGTGACAAGTTGTGATTCTAAAAAGTGTCATGTTAAGTAAACTGTGCCATGTTTTATTCTGTGGGTTTATGGATGTTTTCATCGCGATTGCGAGATATTATGACATTGTGACGAATCGGTTCTCAGTATTTGGCTAGTACACAAACAGAAGTTCTTGGACTGGGGCTATTTTGTCAGAACGAATTAATAACAGATGAAGGTAACTTAAGTTCGATTGAAATGTTTTTTTTACGCTAAAACGAGAAGGATTTTGAAGGTACCACACATGATGAGCTCTGACAAGCTCGCCTAAAATCTTATGACCTAAAAGCCAACAGTGGATCAGTAATCTGATTTCTTGGATGTAGTATTTTAACTCATTCACTGCCAGACGACAGAAAAACGTGTCCACTCCAGTGCCAGGGTTTTTGTCATTTTTACTCAAATTGTAGGACCCACAGAATATGGAGTTTTAGGACTATGTAAATATTCAATTTAACTTAAGAAACCTTAGACTCTCTTCTTTCATCAGAAAAGAGAGAGTTAATCCCTAAATTATTTGGGTCTGGAGTTATCTGAGATTGAAATGGGGATGGCTGTCCAAAATACAATACAATACATACTGTACATATTGATTTATATCACGCTTTAACAACAGCTGAAGCTGTAACAAAGTGCTAACATGAACAAAGGGCAAATGCTGCTCACTCATGGAAGGGAAAAACATTGCCAGAAGTCTGACCAGCACTTTATCCTCCCTCATAAGAAAAAAACAAAACCTGAACCAAATGAAGAATGGCGCTCCACATCATGCTTTTCAATTCCCAAATAAATTCAAGAATGGCAGTTAAATAGTATCTAAATCACTTTGTTACAACCGCAGTTGTGAAAACTGCATTGTATTGTATTCCCTTTAGCATAGATCCTCTGAAAGCATTCATAATTCAACCGTAGCCACTTTTGTGGCTTCTGTTCTCTGCACCTTATAAGCTGACGCGTTCTATGCAGTTTCAAAACAGTTTTAAAATGGGCCATTACTTGATGATACACTTCATACTCTAAAGCGCCTTATACTGCGGAAAATACGATATATCTGACGAACACCACACGAGCATCTAACAGCCTATTTTATTCTTTTGTTTTCCCAGTCTGAAAAAAAAGTGGTGTAGGTGGTGCATCTCTAACTGATATTATCAATCTAGAATTTCGAGTACCGGTATCGCTAAGTGTGAGAGGTTGATGTCATGCATAAACAGGCGCATGTCTGTCAAGGCCTCAGGTCTTTTCCTTTTTTTGTTTTCAGCGGGCGTGCTGAAGGATGCTTTTCTAAAATTCACCTCACACAGTCGAGGGCCAGAGAGAGAGAATCTCTCGAGCGGTGTTTAAAACTTAAAAGAGGGAAAACAGCAGAAGTTGGCTCAGTCGTTGCTTCGTATCGCTTTAAAATAGATATTTCAGATTATCGAGGCTATTTGAGGGAAATGAATGTGCAGTGGGGGTGGTTCAAAGAGTCGCCATGGTGTTCGGTGTAAACCCGAAGGCGGAGCCTAACGTTATGTATTATTGAAAGGCTTTCTTTTGAATCTACACTGAGGTGGATTTAACGTGCATTTAGCCCTATCAGTGTGCTGCGATCCGGACGATGTGGGCTAAGGTTTGATATATGTTTTCTCAATACGTATATTCATCAAAAGGAACGCTCTGGCACTCTGAGAGTTTCTAAATTGTTCAAGCATCTTTACATGTGACACCAATTGCAGGGTTGCAACAACTGCGTGGCCCCAAAAATTAAAAACAAACGGAACTAATGAAAGTCACATATCATTGTTGTCGAGCGAATACTTAAAGGAAAACCGATTTTTTTGTTTCCTAACTGACATCAGAAAAACGCATTTTATAGCATTTAAAGTACCCAAAACACGCAGGCTGATATTTTTAGTCAAATGCAAAACACCAATAAAAATTAGTTAAAGTGTCCCAGAACTACTTCAAAAAGACCCTGAAAATGGCAAGTTTCAGAAGGTCCCGCCCCCTCGTTCGTGACGTCACGCCAGGGCGTGTTGCCTAGCTCTAGAATCAAAACAATGGCTTCAGATTCGGAGAAGATGCTTTCTTGTTACACATCCAGTTATGAATATGATCCAAATAGTTCTGAAGAGGAAAGCATAAATGTTTGCAATCGATTAAAGTTCTTCCGTATCAATTCGAGCCATCAGGACTCCAATGTAGCGTCCCAGAAAATGCACAAGATGGCGTGCAAGCTCCGTTTGAAATGGGCTGATTTGTCTGCTGGGAATTTGTGTCAACTAGTATCAAATAGTAGTCTTGGTGCAACACACAACAATTCACCATTGCATTATTTATGTGTTTTCCTTCTAATTTCGTCATCATCAATCACGACGAAGTTTTCAGACCAAACAAAGTACCCAAAATGCATTGTGTGTCGCTTTCTCATTCAGGGGCGTTCGTGACGTGACGTCACGTCAGGAATCGTCACCAACTCAAAAACAAGACGTCAGATTAACCCCAGATTTTCTGTGCTTCCATTGTGGGCCTTGTGTTCGGCAGCATGAAACTTTAAATATCAATACTTCTTTTCTGTCTATTTTCTATCAGTTGTATACATCTAAAATTGTGCAAAAATTGTACAGAATGCAGCAAAATGCAGCCTGTTGACAGGTATGATAAAAGTTTTACCTCAAAGTCGTCAGCACTGTTAAATTTCCGCTGAGTTTAACAAATAACCTCTTTGAAATGAAACCCAATCAACATGTCTGGCTCTTTGAAGCCGCATGCGATTTCTATACTGCTCAGTCGAGCTTGTATGAATAATGAAAGCCACTTATTGCGCCTGTGCGTCAAAAAAAAGATGAAAAAAGACATGCAAAAATGATAGTCTTCTAATCTTGTCAGCATTTTTCAACTTTGGTTCTCCTGCAAACCTATTTCATGTCTTCTCTTACTCGCTCTCGTTTTTTTTCTTTTCCAGATGGACTTACTGGTGCCAACCAAGATCACGGGTATAATCACCCAGGGAGCTAAAGACTTTGGCCATGTGCAGTTTGTCGGCTCGTACAAATTGGCGTACAGTAATGACGGAGAGCGGTGGAAAAAATACCAAGATGAGAAGCAAGGAAAGGACAAGGTATGTATGGCGTTCACACCGTTACACCCGACAACATCGTGAATTATTATTTTACGCCATTAAAAATGGCTACGATCCAGAAAAACTCAACAAACTAGCCACATGCCACATCTCCATATCGGTTCTCTCTCGAGTCTCTTTCCCAGCCCTCGGACTGACCTAGCTGGGATTGCCCCTCTGCTTTCGGATCAGATAAGACTGTCATGTCAACCAAGCTTGACCAGTTCTGATCGGAAAATCTTGTTCGCGGCCATCCGGAGGGGTACATTTGTCCCCTGCAATCGGCCTCGACATCAGAGGCAGCGAGGGGGGTTGCTCTCGCCTCCCTGTTGACAAGAAGAGCGCTACAGCCGGAACTAAAAACCTTTTGTCTTTCACAGAGCTGTCAGCAAGTGGGCCATTGTTTACTTTTCTCAGTCTCCGTGTTAGCGACAGATAAGCGCCGCATCTTGTGATTCTATTTGTGACTGGGTTAGACTGCACCAATGGAAAATCCGCAGACCCTTTTTGAAGACCTTAGCACAGGGGTCGGGAACATTTTTCACTAAGAGACGCATAAAAGTAAAATATTTAGAATTTTTTTTCAGTGTGAGCAACACACACGCAAACATGCACGCAAACACACACACAAACACACACGCACGCATGGCCACTTTTAAACAAAATATCCGAATGTATTACAGTAAAGTCTCGTTATATCGATATCGGATATATCGATAGTCCCGGTTATATCGATACTATTTCTATGCACGCACGGAGAAAATTACATGCAAACAGGGTCGGATATATCGATAGTCCCGGTTATATCGATATTTTTTCGGACTCCCTTGAATATCGATATAACGAGACTTTACTGTATTTAAAATCGCCGTTAACATGAATGGTTTTCCGTTCCTCATGATTGGTAAAAATCCAGCCAAACGATCGGAATGAAAGTCAACTTTCCGGGTCCATACGCGGAGTTACTGCTAGCTAGCGTGCCCACGGCTCATTGCGCGTCCACACTTGCTTTCTGCTGTCTCTCGCAGAAGTATATTGATGCTAACGTTAGCATGGGGCTTGTCAAAATGCCACTGACATTCGACTGTTTCAAGTGTATTGTTTCATTGCAAATTAGAATCAGCGCCTTTTCTCTCCACAAAAGTGAGTCCTTCGGTGCATTCAAGCTGAAGTGTACTCACCATTTTTTTTACTCAGCGATCTTATTTAAAGGGCTGTTTACTTGTTTCAACATGACGGCCAGTATCATCCAATCAAAATTGCGCTTTCAGCCAACCTAGGTCAGTATCATCCAATCAAAATTGCGCTTTCCGCCAACTGCAGCCCCAACAGGAAATGAACAGCGAAAAAGCGAGAATATGCATATTTAATTTTAGCGGCGAGCCACATGCAATCATCAAAAAAGCCATATATGGCTCGCGAGCCATAGGTTCCCGACCGCTGCCTTAGCACATCGAGCCACTTTCAGAGGCAGAAAGAGTTGCGTCCGTTTATGGCGTTTTCAGATCATGCTAAGCAACGGAGGGGCATCTCGCACTGTACATTTTGTTCTTAAACCAGGTCGCTAGGGCAATTAGCTTCCCACGAGCGCCTTTTCACTGCTTTGTTGCTCAAAATCTGGTCTATATAATAAACTCCATGTGATTAAGGTGTTCCTTGGAAGCAAAATCCGCAAATGGATAATGAATTACGTGCATTTGGGACTTTGAAACGTGAATATGATTACAGTAGAAACGTTACAAAGGGGGTCCGTTAAAATGAGGTTCGACTGTTAAAAGCCATTTCTTTCAGTGGATAATTCACCTTCCCCCTCGAGTTGTTATGGCGATATGCTTCAGAGCAAAACAAGGACAGCCAGTCAGATGGAGTGTGCGTGAGATTAGAGGAGAGGCTTGTTTAGCGGCGTTGCGAAAAATGTCAATCAGTTTGTCCTGAGAGTGAGCCTGGGGACCTTTCACAAGTAGGATCCTTCAAGGTGCCTCTCACCACTACCACCTACCCTCAGACAGCTCAAGTTGCCATTAATGCCAGAGGACACATTTGACTGTCGTGCTCTTGTGGATCGTTCTTCCACACCGCAATACATGTGTGTGTTTGTGTTTGGTTTGGGCAGAGTGTTCGATGCTTCTAAGTATTCTTCTCAGCTGCCGGCTTCAGCGCTTGTGTGGCAGCAGCTGAAGGCGGTTAGATGGAGATTTAGAGAGGAGACTGTGTCGGAATACAGATATCGGCAGTCGGTGAAGTCACCGGCACTGGTTTTAGGATCCCCTCGCAGAGTGGAGCACGCCATGTCTTGTCTTTTCTTCGGAAGAGACGCGTCGCATTGTGAATTGTCCTTAATGATACACCGTAGGGTCACGTTTATTCATCAATGCGTTAATCAGTGGGGCTTTCTCCTAAATCCTAATTCTGAGTTCCTGTTACAACGCAGCTGATTGAAATAATCAGCTGATTAGCAAGCTATGTACGAGCCTGTCATTGGACCTTCTAGTTTGAATCAGGTGTGTTGCAACATGGAGGAATTTGAAACCTGAGTTCTAATGGATCTATTTTGAACCCTGGATATACTGTCGAAAGGGTGCGATTCGTTTTTAATCTTTGAGTTTTGATCAAAATGTAAGCTAAATTGAAATATATGTATCTGAGATCATCTTTCGTAAGGTGTCGTTAACTCATGCACTGCCATTCACAAATTTATTCGGGAATTGAAAATATGACGTAAAGCACCAATCCCGATTTTTTTCGGTTTTTGTTTCTTCTTATTTGGGTGCTGATAAAGCGCTGGCCATGGCCTCTGGCTATTTTTTCCCTTCCACAAATGGGCAGCATTTCCCTTTTTACCATGTAAGCGCTTTGTTACAGATTCAGTTGTTGTTAAAGTGCTATATATACTAATATGTATGTATTGTATTGTAAGATGAAATAGTCGTCAATCCAGCTATCTATCTCGCTAGCTAGCTACCTACCTAGCTACCCATTTGCTGTCTAGCTAGCTGGAGGTTTTGATCTTCTCCTCTTTCATCTAGAACTGCTTCATGTCACAAAGAGGGTACAGAAAGTGCTGAAGAATGAATGACTCTTCGTGTCTTTGTGTTGTCATATTATTTGTTATTTATTTAATTTGTATTTTTTTATTTTACGTTACTTCCGGGTTGAGTGAACGCTGGCGCGTGTGGGTGCCGCTGCTCACCCGCAGAAAAAATATCCTGTGTCCTTGAGAGTTTTGAAAGGCGCTTATAAATGAAATGTATTATTATTATTATTATTATTATTATTAGTACAGTAAAGTCTCGTTATATCGATATCGGATATATCGATAGTCCCGGTTATATCGATACTATTTCTATGCACGCACGGAGAAAATTACATGCAAACAGGGTCGGATATATCGATAGTCCCGGTTATATCGATATTTTTTCGGACTCCCTTGAATATCGATATAACAAGACTTTACTGTATTATTATTATTATTATTGCCCCATTTCAAGCTTATATAACACCACAGCCATATAATTTAGGAATTTACTGTTTTTTTCTGATGAAAGAACAGAGTCGAAGTTTTCTTACGCTGCATTGAATGTTTATGTAGTCAGAAAACTATATTCTGTGGGTCCTGGAATTCGAGTGACAATGACAAAAAGCCTGCCACTGGAGTGGACACATTTTTGCACATCGTCTGGCAGTGAATGAGTTAAACATCTTTTTCCAGTTACATCTTGACACAATTTTTACAAAGCCACTTCCATCTCCTCTGAAACTCCGCTTTAATGCTATCGTGTTCATGGACAGGTTGAGCAATTCAAGTGTTGGGTATCCAGACAGTAGGGTTTACTGTTGGTTGTGACTAATATTTTATGACTATTAGCTCAGAATTTGCAACTTAATGTGCACGATGAAATGTTCGCAATGAAGTTACATATAGTTACATACATATGAATGTAATCCTTAATTGCAAACTAATTTGCAATCTCTTCTCCCGGGAGTTGTAATCTTGAGTAATCAAGGAGTGGGTGAATGATTTGAAAATCGCCAAAATAATGCCACTCAAGATTCTTACTCAAAACTGCTTCTGGAATTTTGCAATATAACTATTGATTGAGGTGTCTGGTAAATTGGTTGTTTCACGTTGCCGTCGGATATCTTATGCACCTTGGGAAATATGAACGTGTGTGTTATGTAAGCCTGCCGGTTAGGTTAAGAGTCCACGTCACCCACATTTATTTGCGCTTGTTATCCTTGTGAGCGGGAGACATTGCAAACCTAGCAGTCTTCTGAGCGAAACATCACTAGGAGGGACCTTACATGGACACATTGTGCATTTTCTCCTCCCAAACTGATATTTATTATTGATGACTGATCGCGAGGCCTCCAACCTCTACCCTCCATCCCCCCAAACAGCCACAAAAGCGTTGGAACGAGCGAGTTCATGTGTAATTGTTTTCATACCTACCATATTTTGTCACTTCTTTGCGAATCTGTTTGTTTTTCTCGTTTTGTCTGCTGAAGCGTGATTTTGAAAATGACCATATATTCCATACTGTGTATTAAAGGGCAACCGATGTCACGTTTTATTCAAATGCAAAACACCAATAAAAATGACTTCACGCCAAGACGTCTTAGCATAAACCAAGCATAAATGTTTGCAATTGATTAAAGAAGTCCTTCCGGATCATTTCGAGCTGTCAGGACGCCAACGTAGCGTCCCACAAAATGCACAAGATGGCACCCAAGCTCCGTTGGAAATGGGCTGATTTGTCTGCTGGGAATTTGTGTCAACTAGTATCAAATAGTAGTCTTGGTGCAACACAACGATTCACCATAGCGTTATGTGTTTTCCTTCTAATTTCGCCATCAACACGGATCAACATGAAGTTTTCAGACCACACAAAGTACCCAAAATGCATTGTGTGTCGCTTTCTCGGTCAGGGGCGTTCCAAACGTGACGTCACGTGGGGATCGTCATCAACCCGAAAGAAAGACTTCCTGATTATTCAGCGCGAGGCTTAAAATGTAAAATATAGCTATATGGGGTGAAATCTTTGTAAAATACGCTCGGTAGAAGTCATTTGAAGTGATTTTACAAATTATGGACACAACTTGTCCGGAGGCGTCGGTTGTCCTTTAAGTACGTACTTTAAAGCCAATGCAGATTCTAATAATGGACTTAGACTTCACTTCTGGGCGCCAATGGGATTCTCTAGAAAGTCTCTACGTCATTAGCAATCGAATCATTCACACCGCCTTTGCATTTCTGTCAACTGTCGGAAAAAAAAACGGAAGTCATTTTTTAATTATCCTTTAAGTAACACTGTTACATGCTTTCAAGACAGTTTCCAGTCACAGGACAAAGAGATTTTGTCGGAAATGAGTCGGAATAAGGGTCGGAAAGTTGGCTGGTGAGCTGTTGAGATTTGTAGTCAAAAATGCTTGCCGCCAGTCCCCCCTCCCCCTTCCCCGGAATATGAAAATGAGTCGTTCATCATTTGCTTGGATTTGGCCAACTGATTTTTCCATTTTGCACAACAGTGAGTCTCATGACATGCTAATTCCACGGGCCTAATCATGTGTTTTTAATTGGACTGATCATATCCTTCAATGAAGCTGCCCCCCCCCTGTCGATTCATTTCCTCTTAATAAACTTCACTCTACTGTCAATTAAACACTTACGAATGCAATGCTGCATCCCACATGTTTGCGAGCATTAGTTGGGCCCTGCACTGTTGTTTAAAGGTTTATTGCAAGCTTAGCGATTCATAAATTAATTATCAGACTTCATTTAGCCCCCGTTAGTTGCCAGGCTAGTTCAGTGGTTGCACTGTGGTGTACATGTGATGAAAATGCCTATCAGCATGCGCCACAAAGTGTTACGTGGATTATATTTTACAGTCCCAAATCGACAATAGCGGGACGCCGTCTCTGAAATATTTTTGGCAGGCACTCAAATTTTGGTTGGTTTTACTTTTGCAGATCAAATAAATAAATCAAATCAAATACATCAAATAAATAAATAAATAAATAAATAACTGCACTTTGCTGCTGTGAAATGTAAATTTCTCCACTGCGAGACTAATAAAGGCAAATCCAATCCAATCCAAATGCATAAAAATAAATAAGCATAAATAAAAAACTGTAATAAAAATAAATACACAAATAAAGAAATAAATACAAATAAAGAAATAATAAAAATAAATAGGAATAAATACCAATAAATAAAAATATACACGAATAAAATATAGAACTATATTAATTAATTAAAATGTAAATACAAATAAATGCGTACAAATATATACCAACAAATAAAAAACACACATAAATAAATAATAAAAATAAATAATATGACTAATAAAGACTAATAAAGGCAAATCCAATCCAACCTAATTGCATAAAAATAAATACCAATAAATAAAAAACAGTAATAAAAATTAATACATACATAAATAATAAAAATATATAGTAATAAATACAAATACATAAAAATAAACACGAATAAAATAGATACATAAACACATTAATTAAAATGTAAATAAATAAATAATATAAATAAATGCATTAAAAAAAACAAATAAAAGACACTAATAAAAATAAATAAATACAAAAAAATAAATAAATAAATAAATAAATAAATAAATAAATAAATACCCCACCTTAGATTTCCAGTGGGCAAAAGTATAGGAGCAGACACTATTAAATAAACTTGAAGTAAATAACACTTCATATTTGGTGGCATAAACCTTACTTGCATGAAGCCTGCAACCGGCTGACTTCACCTGGAAGTCGATCTTCATTGACAAAGCGTTTCCAGGCCTTTAACGCAGCCTCATTCAGTTCGTGATTGTTTTCTCGGGGAGGGGGAGTCATGATGGTCCTTATCAAGTTCACCTCCAGAGAGGATTTTTAAACTCCGGAAAGTTTTATGAGCTTATGCGACCAAATTTTACCAATATAAAATCCTCCTTATGCACAAAGAAAGCAACTTCTTAGTATGCCACAGTAACAAACATTTTTTTCTGTTTCTGTGCTTTCAGGTCTTTCAGGGGAATTTTGACAACGAGACCCACAGAAAGAATGTGATCGATCCACCCATCTACGCTCGGTTCATCCGGATCCTTCCGTGGTCGTGGTACGGAAGGATCACTTTGCGCGCAGAGCTACTCGGCTGCACCGTGGAAGAGTGACATCCTTTCCCTTCTTGCTATCAACATCGTTCCCCGTCTTAGCGTTATACTGGCGTATGTTACCCAGTAGTGAAAAAAACAAACTGTGCGACCTGTTAAAATGAAAAAAATAAATTAAAAAAAAGATTTCCAGTAGTTTATTTTGATTTCAGGAATTTTGTGAAGAGTCACCATTTTTGATTGATTATTTGGAGACAATAATTTAATGCTCTGTTAGTTTTTTATGTCCATTGAGTTTTCTTTACAGTGTGATTCTTGCCTTTTTATTGTTCTTGAGAACTGTAATATACATTTGTGGGTTTAGGGTCAAGGAGGGGGGGTGGAAAGGGGTGAGGCTGAGGATCTCACTGTGGATTTGCCATACAAACTATTGTACAGAGTCACTTTTTAAAACAAACTACGCGGCGGCCATGTTACGTTCGCACCGTCGCACACGCAGACAACCACATTCACACACACACACAAACATGAAAAAAATGCATCAAATTCAAATATATTTTTTACTTTTAACTTTGCCAATCCATTCTTTCACCTTAATGGGCACTTGCGTGACGCCATCAAACAAAACACAATTGAATGCAATTGTATTATATGTAAAAGACCAGGAAATTGCATGGTGCGTGAAGGAAAAGACCGCTTCATACGACAAATCAGTCAAAACCTCCAACCGTGAAGGTAATGACTTTAATTTAGGGAACTGTGTTTGCTTTCAAATTGTCCTGAAAAAGGTTAGCTTTGTCTGCAAATACTCTTAGCGATTCATTCAGTCGCGTTGCCGCGCAGACGGCGGATGTCGAAGTGCTCATTTGGATTCATTTCACGACTAATATGTCATCGACCTATGTTGAGTTTTTGTGCGTTTTTGTATTTATTCCAATTATGTTTTTTTTCCCCATCCAAATTTTATAAATATGTGTTCAGTGTTGTCTATGGTAAGATGAATTAATTAAAGCGCTCAGGATATTACTGTATGCTCCCCAGAAAGCCCATCACTGCATACACTATCATTTTTTAACCACAATGGTTAGCCAATAAGCGTAAATCAATAAGTGAACAGTTTATGTTAATTATCTTTGAATCAATAATTTCCTTTTGTTTTTGTATTTTTTTTTTTGAAGGAGAATCACTTGATAAATTAGCTGGCTAGCTAGCTAGATGGCTGGCACGCTAGCTATCTAGCTGGCTAGCTAGCTATCTAGCTGGCTGGCTAGTTAGCTTTCTAGCTGGCTGGCAATCTATCTATATCTATTATCTATATAGCTAGCAAGCTTTCTAACTAGCTAGTTTTCTATCTATTTGAGTAACTTCCGGGGTGAGTGAATGCTGGCGTGTGTGGCTGCCGCTGCTCACCCACAGAAAAACATTCTGTCACTATAAAGTGACCTTGAGAGTTTTGAAAGGCGCTTATAAATGAAATGTATTATTATTATTATTATTATTATTATTATTATTATTATTATTATTATCATCATCATTATCATCATCATTATTATTACTATTATTATTCTAAGTGATGATGTCACGCATTTGCAATAACCATGGTAACAGTTGACCATACACTCTCCAAACTGGATAAGGATTGTTTCAGTGGGTTGCTTCTTATCAAGTGCAAATGCTTTTACAATCATAAAGTGATCGGTTGTCACAATGTGGCTTCAATTCCAGGCGCCTCGCTTTCTTTTGTGGAGTTTTCATGTTCAACCCGTGCCTACGTGGCTTTTCTTCGGGTATTCCGATTTCCTCCCACATCCCAACGACATGCGTGGTAGGTTAATTGGATTCTCGAAATTGTCCCTAGGTGTGACTGTGAGCGCCCATTGTTGTTCATTTCTGAGTGCTTTGTAATTGGCTTTTAACCGGTTCAGGGTGTCCCCGACCTATTGCCCGAACATAGCTGGGATAAGTTCCGGCATACACATATCATACACAAGTGCTATTAGGTGTGCAAATAAATAAATAAATAAACTGCAATGAATGCATCAGAGGGAACAAACTATGTTAACAAAAAAAAAATCAATGGAGAAACATTGAGTTCTATCTCTTCAAGCAATGCGGCTGTTATTATTTTTGCTATTTCTAGCGATTAACTTATTCACTTCGACGTAGCGCCATTTCCGATTTAGTTCGGGACTGGTTTTCTCTCTTGGGTGCCGATAAAGCGCTGGGCAGACTTCTGGCAATTTTTTTCCATTCCACAAGAGGGGCAGCATTCCCCTTTTTTCCATGTTAGTGCTTTGTTCCAGCTTAAGCTGTTAAAGCGCGATGCAAACCAATATGAATGTATTGCATTACCACCCTCATTTCATGCTCATATAACTCCAGACCCATATAATTTAGGAAATATTTTTTTTTCTGATGAAAGAAGAGAGTCCAAGGTTTGTTACTCTGCATTTAATGTTTAAGTAGTCCGAAAACTCAATATTCTGTGGGTCTTGCAATTTGAGTGAAAATGACAAAAACCCTGGCACTAGAGTGCACACATTTTTTACAAATGTCTCTTAGGGAAAGGGTTAATTCTCAATCACGGGCCATTAATAAATAATTAAAATTGGTTTACTTTAGCCAGATATGCAGTATGATAGATGCTTTGAATGCATGGAAGCCCCCGTCGATAAGGTAGAAAACCAGTTTTTACCAATGGAAAAGCAGAAATTCCTTTTCGAGCGATATGACGAGTAGGTAGTCGACTGTGGAAAACGTGGCAAAGCAATTAACATATCTTCACAGCAATCACGTTCAGAATATTCTTGAACAGGAACAAAAAGGTGTCAAGTGCGCCCTGCTAATTGGATGTTCTTTATAATGCTCTCCAATCACAATCGCTGTTCGCTCGTTCAAACTTTCTTCGCTTTAGAGGAAAGTTAAAGGGAAATGGCTCTCATGTTACATTGCTGATGAACTTTATTTGGTGGTCCTGGAATGGAAACAGTGACATTGACAGCTCCTAATTTTGTTGACATTTTTTGTCCACTTTGTCATTACCATATACAATTATTATTTACAGGACAACCGACACCATTTTTTTTCTAACTGACTTCAGAAAAACGTTTTATAGCATCTAAAATACCCAAAATACGCAGGCTGATATTTTTAGTCAAATGCAAAACACCAATAAAAATGACTTAAAGTGTCCCAAAACTACTTCAAAATGACCTCAGAAAGTTTCAGTTTAAGAAGGCCCCGCCCCCTTGTTCGTGACGTCACGCCAGGACGTCTTGCCTTGCACGAGAATCAAAACAATGGCTTCAGATTCGGAGAAGATGCTTTCTTGTTACACATCCAGTTATGAATATGATTCAAATAGTTCTGAAGAGGAAAGCATACATGTTTGCAATTGATTAAAGATTTTATTCCGCGTCTTTTTGAGGTAATGGGGGGGGGGATGTCGCACCTAAAACAGGCAGAAGATGGTGACAAAGCTCCGTGTGTAATAATAATACATGGGCTCCATGTGTAATAATAATACATGGGCTCAATGGGCTCAAAATGTTTGTCACAACACACAAGGATTCACCATCGCATTATTTATGTGTTTTCCTTCTAATTTCGCCATCAACACGGATCAACACGAAGTTTTCAGACCAAACAAAGTACCGCAAAATGCATTGACGTGATGACAGGACTGCTACAGTGTGTCCTTTCTCGGTCAGGGGCGTTCCTTCCGTGATGTTACGTGAGGACTCGTCTCCAACTCAAAAACAATACTTCCGGAATATTCAGCACGAGTCTTAAAACGTAAAATATAGCTATATATGGTGGAATCTTATTGAAATACGCTCAGTAGAAGTCATTTGAAGCCATTTTACAAATTCTGGACACAACTTGTCCGGAGACATCGGTTGTCCTTTAAGGGATTTTTTTCCAGTTATTTCACATTGTACAAATGCAACACATTCAATCTTAGATTGCACTCGGGCCTGAAATAGAAAATGTATTAAGGGGAGAAAACAAATATTTAATGCTCCAAGCTCACCAAATGTCAGCAGTTGTTCCGTTCATTTGGTATTCAAATTTAGGGAAGCAAACCATCAAGGAAGTTTTTCAAGAGAAAAAAAACACAGCCCAAAGAAAAAAAAAAAGAATAAATAAAAACACACATCTACACAGACATCTTTAGCTGTGCGAACTGTTGTAAAAAATATTGTAAATGACTCATTAATTAAATATCGCATAACAACTGGCATTCTTCACATTGGTGGACGCAAAGCCAGCAGAGACAAACGTCTTTATTTTTTGCGGTGAAAAAAAAAAATTGTTTACTGCCAAATCCTTTCATCCGGCATCTGGTCCTTGTCGCCCATCCGTAAGCGCAAGTGTGGGCAGATTTGCATGATGAGTTAGAACTGTATTGTATAAAAATGTTCACTGTTACATTAACTTGTTGTATTCCACAGAGATTTTACTTTGTACTCGCCATTGATTGTCTTGTGTGTTGTACAAGTGCATTTCAAGGGGGGCGGGGGGGGAGAAAATTTAGAAGACTTCATCTTGTCTTTGTATGTTGGCATCATTTTACCTGCTCAACCCAAGTGTCCAGCTAGAAAATGTAATTAAAAATAACGCTTGGTAGGTTCAAGCCAGCTGTTTGGGCACCAGAAATTGTGTACAGTCAAAAAATAAAAATAAAGAAAGATCCTACAACTCCAAAACTCATTTCAGTTTGACAAATAAAACCATATATGTGTAAAGTTATGTGGTCGTTTTTGTTTTGCTTCCACGCACACACACACACACACACACACACATAATGTGTGTATATATATATATATATACACACGTCTGTGTAAGCTCTCAGTCGTACAGGAGTGGTCCATCGATGAGAAGGTTTCTTCAGCCGTCATCTGTACAAAAGTGATGTAGTTTATTCCATACATTGTAAGAATGAAAATTGTAAAGAGCAGTACATTGGGGAGACTCAACAAATTCTCAAAAAAAGACTTTATCAACATCGCAGGGATAATACTAGTGGGCCTCAATCGGCAGTACATTTGCACCTAAAAGCTACTAACCACTCATTTGACGACAATGAGGTTAAAATCTTAGCGAAAGAACATAGATGGTTTGAAAGGGGGGTAAAAGAGGCGATTCTTATAAAACAACAAAATCCTTCATTAAACCGGTCTGGTGGTGTGAGGTTCAATTTGGATCGTTCATACAATAGCCTGCTCAGGCAAAACAGGTTAGGCAACTTTCGCAATGCTGATGAGGGTCGTTATGCTGATGAGGTGATACCGGGGGGAGTGGGTGTAATAGGCATTCTTCAGAGATCAGGAATGTAGGAACAATCAGTGGGGCCACAGGGGGGGGTCCCGCGCCTCCCCCAACCTGAGAGTAGGGACCTATCATAGCTGTGTCCGGCGCCACCAGGTCTGGACATTAGGGATATATAAATGGGGCCAATACGACCAGTCAGACTTTAGTTCGCTGACGAAGCCTCTTGGATAGGAGGCGAAACGTCCGAAACCTTCACTTTTGTACAGATGACGGCTGAAGAAACCTTCTCATCGATGGACCACTCCTGTACGACAGAGCTTACACAGACGTATTGCTGCCAACTTTGGGAGAGACATCCTTCTGCTGGTACGTAACTTAGAAAAGGCCACCTTTAAATTAGCTGATTTAAAGAACCACCTCAGATTCAATCTTAGATGTAGACAGAGCCGGTTAATTCCTAAATGCTTGAAGCAAGCACCCCTGGAACCCGGATACTTAGCCGATAAAATGCAACAAAATTATACCAGGAAAATTCTAAATTTGCGAATTAGGAGACTTAACATAGAGATAAAAAACAAACAGTCAGAAATAGAAACTTATTATCAGCGATTACAAACTAATCTTACCCACAAAATCTATCAGGAAGTGTGTGAATTTACTAAATCCGGTTATATGAGGCACCACAGCAAAACCAAAGAGAGACAAAAGGGTAAATTTCAAAAATTACTTTTACTGAAACAATCTCAGCTACTGGTAAACACGCGTAAAATTAGGTATGAACAGTTTGCAAGGGAGAATTGGATCAAAAATTTGTCAGACAGAGATCTCTCAGAGACAGAAAAGGCGGTACTTACCAAAGGTTTAAATTTCTCAGTGACTCCTAAAACTATACCTACAATAGATTATATCACAGCTACTGAATCGGCTATTAAAAATAACAAACTTTCGTATGCAGAGGCAGATGATCTACGCATTAAAATATCAGCTCTTCTCAGTAGTGCCAAACTTCCTCCGTCCAACATAACATTAGAAGAGAGAAAGGCGTTAACTACTCTACAAAAAGACAAAAATATTACTATTTTGCCAGCAGACAAGGGCAGATGCACAGTGCTGCTCAACACATTGGATTATGAAGACAAAATAAATAGGTTAATCAGTGATTCTAACACGTATGAGCAACTAAAAAGGGACCCTTCCAATAGATACAAGAAAGAAATGATTGACTGTCTCCAAAAGCTAGAGAAAGGAAAACATATAGACAAACAGATGTATTTTAGATTATACCCGGGAGAGGCCACGCCATGTATCTATGGCCTGCCAAAAATACATAAAGAAGGGTTCCCCCTCCGACCCATTGTTTGTAGCATTGACTCCTCTACATACAATGTAGCCAAATATTTAAAAACTATTTTAGCTCCGTTGGTTGGTAACACAGAATACCACGTAGAGAACACCACAGGGTTTGTAGAGAGGATCAAAGACCTCATATTGGAACCTGAGGAAACTTTGGCATCATACGATGTGACTTCTCTCTTTACATCTGTCCCAACCCCAGCAGCAGTCTCAGTGGTGAGGACGAGGCTGCTGGCGGATGTTTCTCTGCATGAAAGAACCAAACTGAAACCGGATCACATCTGCCAATTATTAGAAATCTGCCTTAATACTACGTATTTTCAATTTCGGGAAAAATTTTATAAACAAATCCATGGTTGTGCTATGGGCTCACCAGTTTCACCCATAGTGGCTAATCTTTACATGGAAGAGATGGAGAAACAGGCCCTCACATCCTTCCCAGGGACAAAACCTAGACACTGGTTTAGATATGTGGACGATACTTTTGTCATAATTAAGAAACAAGAAATTCAATCCTTCACAGATCATCTCAACTCTGTAGACTTCAACATTAAATTTACTCGTGAGGACATTCAAGAGAACCAACTAGCCTTCTTGGATTGTAAAGTAATTATAAAAGAGGACAGAGCGCTAAAAACAGAAGTCTTTAGGAAGGCTACGCACACTGACCAATACTTACTTTTTGACTCTAACCACCCTTTACAACATAAACTAGGAGTTATCAGAACCCTCCAGCATAGGGCTAAACTAATACCAACTAGCACTGAAGGTAGACAAAAGGAGTCAAAACATATCAGGAGAGCACTCACTAACTGTGGGTACCCTCAGTGGTCATTCAACAAATGTCAGAAAGAAAGAATAGCGAACGAAACCAATAATTCTCAAGATTCTAAAAGGAGAGGAGTAGCAGTACCGTACATTGCAGGAGTTTCTGAAAAATTACAAAGAGTCCTTTGGCAACATAAAATTCCTACTTATTTCAAACCGATAAACACGTTAAGGCAAAAATTAGTGCATCCAAAAGATAGGCTACCAAATGAAAAACAAAGTAATGTAGTTTATTCCATACATTGTAAGAATGAAAATTGTAAAGAGCAGTACATTGGGGAGACTCAACAAATTCTCAAAAAAAGACTTTATCAACATCGCAGGGATAATACTAGTGGGCCTCAATCGGCAGTACATTTGCACCTAAAAGCTACTAACCACTCATTTGACGACAATGAGGTTAAAATCTTAGCGAAAGAACATAGATGGTTTGAAAGGGGGGTAAAAGAGGCGATTCTTATAAAACAACAAAATCCTTTATTAAACCGGTCTGGTGGTGTGAGGTTCAATTTGGATCGTTCATACAATAGCCTGCTCAGGCAAAACAGGTTAGGCAACTTTCGCAATGCTGATGAGGGTCGTTATGCTGATGAGGTGATACCGGGGGGAGTGGGTGTAATAGGCCAATCGTTAGTCAGGAATGTAGGAACAATCAGTGGGGCCACAGGGGGGGGTCCCGCGCCTCCCCCAACCTGAGAGTAGGGACCTATCATAGCTGTGTCCGGCGCCACCAGGTCTGGACATTAGGGATATATAAATGGGGCCAATACGACCAGTCAGACTTTAGTTCGCTGACGAAGCCTCTTGGATAGGAGGCGATACGTCCGAAACCTTCACTTTTGTACAGATGACGGCTGAAGAAACCTTCTCATCGATATATATACACACACATTATGTATGTATATATATATATATATATATATATATATATATATATACAGTAAAGTCTCGTTATATCGATATTCAAGGGAGTCCGAAAACATATCGATATAACCGGGACTATCGATATATCCGACCCTGTTTGCATGTAATTTTCTCCGTGCGTGCATAGAAATAGTATCGATATAACCGGGACTATCGATATATCCGATATCGATATAACGAGACTTTACTGTATATATATATATATATATATATATATACACACACAGTAAATTCTCGTTATATCGATAGTACTGCTTATTACGATACTATTTCTATGAACTCAAGGAGAAAATTACATGCCCGCAGGATCGGATATATCGATAGTCCGGTTATATCGATATTTTTTCCGACTCCCGAGAATATATATATATATATATATATATATATATATATATATATATATATATATATATATATACATACAGTTTGCAATCGATTAAATAATTTATTCCGTGTCATTGTGAGGCAGCAGGGGGGGAAATGTCGCACCCAAAAGAGGCAGAAGATGGCAACAAAGCTCTGTGGAAACGGGCTTAACATTTTTATCACAACACACAAGGATTCACCATCGCGTTATTTATGTGTTTTGCTTCTAATTTCGCCATCAACACGAAGTTTTCAGACCAAACAAAGTACCGCAAAATGCATTGATACCATGAAAGGACTGCTACTGTCTGTCCTTTCTCGGTCAGGGGCGTTCCTTCAGTGACATAATGTGAGGACTCGTCACCAACTCGAAAACAAGACTTCCGGAATATTCAGCGCGAATCTTAAAACGTAAAATATAGCTATATGCGTTGGAATCTTTGTAAATTACGCTCAGAAGTCATTTGAAGTGATTTTACAAATTATGGACTCAACTTGTCCAGAGACGTCGGTCGTCCTTTAAGCGCTTGGAAACATATTTAATTGCGTGTTTGTTCCATTTTCTGTCCCGGCGACATTCAGTGACGTCATGAACGCGTTGAATCACCTTGCCGCGTCAGTGTCTCATGATGCCAAGCGGCTTCACATAATTTTGATCAGTAGTTTCTATTGCCTTTTGTAAAGAACCAAATCTTTTCTGTTGTCTTCTGTTGATCCCGGAGGCGTGCAATTGCAAGTCACGTATGTTAAAATCTTAGACTCGTCACATCAAAATGCACATTTATACCAATGCTCTTTGGACCCAATTAAACTCCCATACTACAAGCAAACACCCCCGGGTAGTAAGAATGTGGTGGAGATATTTGTGCTTTGACCTCAAGCAATTTTTATTTTTATTTTTTTTCTCCAACACTTTGACCTTGGATCATTTCGCTTTGGCATTGGTATCAACTCACTGTCAACGGTTTTCATATGAGAGGCTCTTAAATAAATATAAAATATATGTATATCGTACAAGAGTGGACATTTCTCATTGTTTTGTCAATTAGATGTAAGTCATGCATGCATAATTAGATGCAACTATTTGCATATGATTTAAATGTTTTTTAGGTCAAGTCTCATTCCAAATTAACCCGATATGATGGTATGACATGGTGGTCGAGTGAGCAAGTGGTTAGCTCATTGATCTCGCAGTGTGGAGGTGTAGGGTTTCGATTACATGCCCTCTCGGCTTTTTCTCTTGGGCCTGCGTGGGTTTTCTCTGGCTACTCCGGTTTCCTCCCACATTCCAAAAACATGCATGGCAGGTTAATGGAATCCTCTAAATTGTCCCTGGGTGTGAATGTGAATGCAGTTGTTCGTCTCTTTGTGCCCTACACTGCAATTGGCTGGTAACCAGTTCAGGGTGTACCCTGTTTACTGCCTGAAAACAGCTTGGATAGACTCCGCGCTTAACTAATTCACTGCCAGACATGTGCAAAAATGTGTCCACTCCCGTGCCAGGGTTTTTGTCATTCACTTAAATTCCAGGACCCAGAGAATATTGAGTTTTAGGACTACATAAACATTCATTGCAGCGTAGGAAACCTTAAACTCTCTTTTTTCCTCAGTAAAAACAGAGTTAATTCCTAAATTATATGGGTCTGGAGTAATATGAGCTTGAAATGAGGGTGGCTGTCCAAAAAAAACAATGCAATAAATTGTTTATATAGCGCTTTAACAACAACTAAGGCTGGAACAAAGCGCTAACATGGTAAAAAGGAAAATGCTCCCCCCTTGTGGAAGGGAAAATATTGCCAGAGACCCTAGCCAGTGCTTTATCGGCACCCAAGAATGGAAAAACAAATCCCAAACAAATTCGGGAATGGTGCTTGATGGGTTAAAAGCGATCGTTCTCCCTGATTCATGGCTCTTCAGGGTGTTAGAAGTAGGATGGTAAAAAGCTTTTCTTAAAGGACAACCGACGTCTCCGGACAAGTTGTGTCCATAATTTGTAAACTGGCTTCAAATGACTTCTACTGAGCGTATTTTACAAAGATTCCCCCACATATAGCTATATTTTACGATTTAAGACTCGCGCTGAATATTCAGGAAGTCTTGTTTTTGAGTTGGTGACGAGTCCGTACGTGACGTCACTGAAGGAACGCCCCTGACCGAAAAAAAGACACATTGTAGCAGTCCTTCCAGCACATCAAGGTATTTTGCTGTACTTGTTTGGTCTGAAAACCTCGTGTTGCACCAAAAAGCCGCCAGAAGAGGGCGATCAAGCTCCATGGAAGGAATTTATCAGCCTGTGGAAACGGGCTGACTAATTCCCTACACGGCTTTGTCGCCATTTTCTGCCTCCCTTGGGTGCGACATTTCCCACACCTGATGCCTCAAAATGACACAGAATAAATTCTTTAATCGATTGCAAACATGTACGCTTTCTTCTTCAGAACTATTTGAATCATATTCATAACTGGATGTGTAACAAGAAAGCATATTCTCCGAATGTGAAGCCATTGTTTTGATTCTCCAGCGATGCAAGACGTCTTCGTGTGATGTCACGAACTGGGGGCGGGAACTTCTGAAAATGCCCAATTCGCAGCTCAATTTTTTGCAGATTTTGGACACTTTAAGTCATTTTTATTGGTGTTTTGCATTTGAATAAAAAATATCATACTGAGTGTTTTGGGTATTTTAGATGCTATAAAACGTTTTTCTGATGTCAGTTAGGAAACAAAAAAGTGACGTTGGTTGTCCTTTAATCTGTGCACTTCAATTGTTCTCTATTTTATCAGCGCATTGGCATTCTGCTGAAGAACCAACCCATTTGTACTGCGACAGTCAAGATCAACACAGTAGTGGATCAACACAGTAGTGGATGAAGCAGGACTTGAACTGTCTCTTGCGGCCTCCATGGTAATGTTGGGCCCCATTTGACTGCGCTATACGTTTGACAAGTAAACCGAAAATAACATTTGCTGTATTTTCATTAGGTGAGCAGAAGATTGGCCCAGTTCTGCCAAAAAAAATAATAAAAAATACAAAAAACTCCCCATAGACGACACAAACAAAATAAGCAGCAATATCATACAAAAACTTGCTTGCTCTCAATGCTGATTGTGACAAAGTGGCATGAAGACAAATTTAGTCCATATGATAAGTGACACTAAATTTAGCTCTAATGACGGGTGGTGTTGTGATGTTCCAGATTTTGCGTGTTTGGGGAAGATCAATGTTGTCAGCGCATATTTTTTTTTTCAATGTGCTCAAGTTTTAAGCATTACTGGATATGCTCGTCTTAAATCGCAGACAAGCTTTGAGAAGCTTTAAGGAGCATTCGTAGATGCGTCCTGTTCCACATGACTGGATTCATGATTGCTGCCGTTCCCGTAGCAATTGCCGAAATATATGAAGACCTTGTCCAATAAATTTAGAGATTTGGTTCTCCGTTCATTATACATGATTGAAAATGAGTGCAATTTCAGTTTTCCTGGTTTTGTTTTTTGAGGGTGTGTGACACACTTTGGAGGCTGGTACGAGTTGTACTATAAGGTGCACCTAAAAGCCTTCCATTTTTTTTAAAGCTGACCATGCGCCTTATAATCCAGTGCGCCTTATAGATGGAAACAGTTTTAAAATACACTGATACCTCAGTTTACGAACCCCTTGGTTTACGAACTATTCGGTTGACGAACGTTACATTTATGAAATGTTTACCTTGGCATACAAACTATTTTTTGGGATACACGTGGAGTTGCCACAATGAGTGATGTGTCATTCGCGAAGGAGCCCGTTCTCCTAACAAGAAAATGTTGGCTGACTGTTTTGTCTTCTATTCCCCGTCCCCAGTCTTCGGTTAAAGCCACGTGATTGGTCAAGAATGCAGCAGTGGGGGGGGGGGGGGGGTTAAACATTAAAGAGACAGGCAGACGACAGAGAGAGTGAGAAAACACACACACACATGAAAGGGAGACGACAGAGCTTGAAACAAAAAAATAAAAGTGAAAAAAAACAAAAGGGAAATGGTAAGAAAATGGGTAGAAAACAGTGAAATTTGGACTCGTTTCAACTTTGAGTTTAAAAGCAGAGTGTAGACTGGAAGGTTAAAATATCCCATCAATCAGGCTCCACATATAACCCGCACAAGCCATCTGTACACTTGATGCAAAAAGCCATCAACCCAGCTAAACAGAACACAATTGATGAGGAAAAAGGTAAAATTATTGCAGAGAACTGGCCACTCCCGGTTTTTGCAGTTTCAGCACACTTCAACTAATTTTTATTGGTGTTTTGCATTTGACTAAAAATATCAGTCTGTGTGTTTTGGGTATTTTAAATGCTATAAAACGTGTTTTTCTGATGTCAGTTAGGAAACAAAAAAGTGATGTTGGTTGTCCTTTAAAATTGAAACGATCGAGATGACCAAATTACAGTACATACAGTACATACAATACATACAGTACATACATAAATATTTGGCTCGACATATAAATAAATATTTGATAAATAAATGAATTAAATGAATAAAAAAATAAAATACATCAATACATAAAAAATAAACATTTGGCTCGACAAATAAATAAATCTTCAACAAAATAAATAAAAATAAAGAAATGAACAAATAACTAAATTAATAAATAATTATTTGCCTCGATAAATAAATAACAATATGAATAATTTAAAATAAATAAAATACATGAATACAAAATAAATACATAAATATCAAAAAAATTAAATGAACGAATATTTAGCTAGAAAAACAAATATTTAACACAAATAAATAAATAAATAAATAAATAAATAAATAAATAAATAAACTCTTGTTCTTCTACTGTGACTGTAAAGTGTACTTCAGAATCAGAATCAGAATCAGAATACCTTTATTCGTCCCGCAATGGGGAAATTTGCAGTCCACAGCAGCAATTGAAGAGGGATGGGGTTGGGGTGGGAGTGAAAGGATAGATACTTGAGGGTTTTGAAAGGCGCTTCGCAACTGAATGTAATATTATAAGAATAATTATGATAAAATAAATAAATAAATACATATTAACACATTTCTATGAAGAAATAGATTTTCTTTTGGGCGCAATCCCCTGTCAAAATAAAGTGTAATTTTAAACCATTAAAAAAATGACTATCATTCTCGTTATGTTTATTTGCAAATTAACCTAAAATGCTCAGTGAGAGAAACATGAACGAAATTAAATCTTCCCAAGCAATCTTATACACGAGACTTCAATAGGACAAAAGCAATTGACAAACAAGTCGCTAGCTTAGGGTAAGCAAACAACCACAACGTTTTTGTCTCCACGTCTAATTTTACAACTTAAAAATATGTGTATAATCAGGAAGGATAAACCGACTTGGAAGAAGAAACAAATTTGATCCCAGCAACCACCAAGCGCAATGCTAATAAGGAGTTTCCACGCAGTATTCGGCGCAACTCCCAATGCCCAGGATATGCGATATGATTGACACATCTTGAGATGAATATTCTCTTGGATTGCGGAAATCACTCCCGCAGAGTGAATCCAATCCTTGAAAGGGCCCTCCACGACGGCGCTGCCTAATAGTATTCGCAGAGCTGCAATTCCACTCTAAATCCTGAAAAGGTGGCATCTGTCCCCTGCAGCTGTCCTTCGCTGGCTCTTATCTGCTGAGGTCAGACCACCTTGCATCACCACCTTTTTTTTTCCCTGTTGGCTTGCGGCGCAAACGTCCACAGGAACGATGACGCCAGTAGTTCAGCTCGGACAGGTGAGGTATCTTGGCTACACCCGCGAGATCATTACTCAAACTGATGGATTCTTGTCTCCCCGTTGGTTACGTTGCATTTTCTCGCTTCGCACTGGGATCCGAATCAAACACATTTAACTCATTCACTGCCATTCACAAATGTATTCGGGAATACAAAATGACATGGAACGCCATTGCTGGATTCTTTCAGGGTTTTCATGTTCATGCTTGGGTGCCGAAAAAGCGCTGGCCAGACATCTGGCAATGTTTTTCCCTTCCACGAGGGGGCAGCATGTCCCTTTTTTCCATCTTAGCTTTTTGTTCCAGCTTCATCTGTTGTTAAAGCGCTATTGAAACCAATATGTATATATTGCATTGTATTTTGGACAGCCGCCTTCATTTCAAGCTCATATAACTCCAGACCCATATCATTTAGAAATTAACTCTTTTTCTGATGAAAGAAGAGCATCTAAGGTTTCTAAAGCTGCATTGAATATTTACGTAGTCCTAAAACTCAATATTCTGTGAATTCGAGTAACAATGACAAAAACCCTGGCACTGGAGTAGACACATTTTCGCACATGTCTAGCAGTGAATTAGTTAATGAACATAAAGGTCAAAACATTATCCGAAACAGCATGTTTGATGAAAAACTTTGCAACGACCACTGTGGCTAGCAGCGTCGTGGTTTGTGCTTTTTAACCGGTGGGCCAGTGGTTAGCGCGTCGACCTCACAGTGCAGAGGTACCGGGTTTGATTCTTGCTGCGCCCTGCCTGCCCCTGTGAGTTTTCATGTTCTCACCATGCCTGCGTGGGTTTTCCGTTTCCCTCCCTATATTCCAAAAACATGCCCGGCAAGGTGATTGAACACCAAATCGTCCCTCGGTGTGATTTCAGATGATTGTTCGCCTGTGTGTGTCCTACGATTGGCAGGAAATCGGTTCAGGGTGTCCCCCACCGACTGCTCACAGCTATGATTGCATCCTGCATTGCTGTCCTTCGCTTTCCGCGACGTGTTTACAAGGGCATCGAAGTATTTGTATTTCATTCAATACAAGAAGCTGCAGGCTTGGAGTGGGTACAAACAGTATGAAATCACATGGCTCACTGTTTTATGTTGAACGCTGCAGGGCTCAGACGGAGAAACCTTTTTGCTGCCCCGCTGCTCCTTGTGATACATCTTGTTCAAGTGCATCATTTATTCTGTCCTCAAATCCCATTTTTGATGCATTAATAAACACTCCAGTCAGTTTCTGATTAATATTTGCCGCGGAACATCATTTTAAATAACTGTAATGAATCTAAGAAAATAAACTGTGACCCCTGAGTCATATTCAGCCTAGCATGCCATGCTAACCCACCCTTTGATGGGATGTAATACACATCACTGTACATAAAATTATCAACAAATACATGTTGACAACACAAGAGGAAATATGATGAAACAATGATCGAGAATAGACTGAATAGAAATTATAAAAACCAATATGGATGCCAAGATGGCTGAGGTTAATCGACATGGCCTGTTAAACTGTCATTTTTATGTAGGAGATCTGGCCTACCTATTAACCTATTAAAATGTCTATGTTCTGTTGTTTTATGGATGTTGGTGCTTGGCACGTACATGGGTGTGGTGTTCAAATCAAGAAGACTATGTTTTACTAGTGTATCACTTACATTTGCATATACTCTCAATAAACAGCTCGGCAGAGGGCTGCAGAAGTTGGCCGCCGGTCATCAATGGCTACGCCCCCTGCCGGCAGTAAAAGACAATCTTCCTGTGAACATCTCTAACAAACACGAAAACTGGTCATTGTGAAAGCTAATTCAGTTCTTAATAAGATATTTGGATGAGGTGAGTGGCGCTAGCGAGATGAATTGCCGCTAGCTAATTGTCAAAACGCCATGCGCTCACATCTATCTCATTACCCGGATGGCTGTTGGTGTTCTAGCTGGTGTGTAAGCGGCGTCCTGAAAATTGGGGGCTCCAGTTTCCTGAAGCGGGTGTGCAATAAGAACTTCATTGAGGTCTGATACGGTTCTACAGATTAATGGCATTTTAATTAATGAGACATTTTGATTGTGTGTCTTGTTAGGGAAAAACAGAGAGTGCTGATCTGAAGGTGTGGAAGCTTTGCTTGATTCATTGATTCAGTCCAAATGTCATTTATGAAACAATTTTGCTAGTGGACATGTTTTAGCGGCAACAGCCAATTTAGTTCTCTGTAATTCGAAATGAACTTTTAATATTCCAGCAGTGGTGGGCCGTCAGGGCCTGCAAGTCCTTCTCTGCTGGGCTAAAAATATCTGATGAATGTGAATTATATTTTGTCCGTGAATTCTTATTAAAAAATTCCAAATGGCCTTTCAGGTACCTTTCATTGCTTTACTCCTGTTGTGCTGCTTCCAGATATGTGTTTTCGTATTTAAGCATTTAACCAATCACATTTCAGCCATCATTTGTTACCAGGGTCAGAAATCTATCTGGACGCCTTCACAATCCGTTCTGAAGGCCCTGTCACTTCAAATGTGTCGATCAAACTACTGCTTTAACCAATCAGTTCGAGTTGGCAACCCAAGGCCTGCTGTACGAAGCGTGTCTCCCTTTTCAGCATCAGTGAGAGGAAAGTAACCCTTGACAAGTGCTGAGGCGTCTCAATGCTGACACGGCAAATATGGTCTAAGAGGGGCCAAGATACCAGCATAGTGGCAAAGTTTTTTTTACAGGTGAAAAAAAAAGAGGAAATGTTGGATGGAGAAAAGCAATCGACAAAATGTGATTGACTTTTCCCATATACAGTATAAGGTGCACTTGATTATAAGGCGCATGGTCAGCTTTTGGAAAAAAAATGAAGGGTTTTAGGTGCGCCTTATAGTGCGGAAAATACAGTAATTAAAAAAAAAAAAAAAAAAGAAAAATGCACCGTTTTTGTGCGCTGTCTTTCTTTTTTGCTCATGTTTTTCCGCCATTCCATTTCTTCATCATGTATTTATATCTTGTTTTTAGCCTGGGCTGCTTTGGGATTGAAGCATAGTCGTTCAAATGACTGAGTTTGCGTCAAACGAGCACCATTTACCGAAACACCGGAGGCAAATTTCAACATTCGTATCCCAGTTGGCTGGTTCTCACCGGAAGGGAAAAATAAAAGTTGTGTGTATCCTTAAAAGCAAGTTGTCAGGAGTACATGATGTATTCCTACAATTCGTTTTATCTTCGTTGTTGTCGAGGCTGCCGAGCGCTACTGGAAATCAACTCAACAATGAATAAAATCGGGTGTAGAAACGTGTGCAATGTTGCATGATGGGAATTTTACGTGCGGAACAAAGCAGGTAGTATGTTGGAAGTTACTTTCACCGAGCAAATGTGTTAATTTATTTCTCACATTCAGCTGACTACGTCCACTTTTGCACAATTTTACAAGAGTTGCGAAAAAAAGTAATTCATTAATTTATTCACTACAAGACGATGTGCAAAAATATGCCCACTCCAGTGCCAGGGTTTTTGTCATTTTTACTCAAATCCCAGGACCCACACAATATTGAGTTTTAGGACTATATTCAATTCAGCGGATGAAACATTAGACGCTCTTCTTTTATTATAATAAAAGAGTTAATTCTGAAGTTATATGAATCTGGAGCTTGAAATGGGGGCAGCTGCATTAAATACAATACATGCATTGATTTATATAGCGCTTTATAGCCAGGGTTTTTGTCATTTTCACTCAGATTGCAGGACCCACAAAAATAGAGTTATAGGACTACGTAAACACTCAATACAGCGTAAGAAACCTTGGACTCGCTTCTTTCATCAGAACAAAAGAGTTAATTCCTAAATTATATGGGTCTGGAGTTATCTAGGCTTGAAATAGGGGCAGCTGTAAAAATACAACACATACATATTGATTTATATAGCGCTTTAACAACAGCTGAAACTGTAACAAAGGGCTAACGTGGACAAAAGGCAAATGCTGCCCCCATGTGGAAGGGAAAAAACAATGCCAGAAGTCTGACCAGCGCTTTATCAGCACCCCCTACAAGAAAAAACAAAACCCAAATACGGAAAAGGCGCTCCATGTCATGCCTTTCAATTCCCGAATAAATGAGGAAATGGCAGCGAATGAGTTAAAAAAAAATCTTTGTGAGCAAAGGAGAGACACACATCATTCATAGCGCACAAAAGCAGAAGAGCGCTATCAAGCCAACAGCGCTGTGTCGCATTATCACGCCGAGTCACATCGTCCTTTGAAGCGCTAATGAGGAGAAATGGCCGAGTTGTGGAGAGAAGCCAAGTGGCGGTCTGAGGTCCACCCCAACTGGCGGCGGCGATAAGAGACAGATTAAGATTAAGAATTTGCAGCATATTGAAAGACTAATCAAGAGTCCAGGCGCACGCTTGCTTGTGTCAGCATTACCTGAGAGAACCGTTTTGAAGCCCGCGGAGTACATCCCCGTGTGTGTCGTATATTTGTGTGCCTGCGTGAGCTGCCTTTTGTGATGACTCTTTTAGAGTCTTACCTCAGACTTCCAATGATTCTCTGTTTACATTTTTTTGTTTATGCTTTCCAGTCATCATTAACTCATTCACTGCCATTCCCGAATTTATTCAGGAATTGAAAATATGATGTAGAGCGCCACTCCCGAATGTTTTTTTTTTCATGCTGGGGTGCCGATAGAGCGCTGGCCATGTTTTTTTTTTCTTTTCCACAAGGGGGCAGCATCTCCTTTTTTGTCCATGCTAGCGCTTTGTTCCAGCTTCAACCGTCGTTAAAGCGCTATATAAACCAATATGTATGTATTGCATAGTATTTTGGACAGCCGCCCTCATTTCAAGCTCAAATAACTCCAAACCCATAGAACTTAGGAATTGACTTTTTTCTGATGAAAGAAGAGAGTCTTATGCTGCATTGAATGTTTATGTAGTCCTAATATTAAATATTCTGTGGGTCCTCCAATTTGAGTGAAAATTACAACAACAACAAAAAACATTGTCTGGAAGCGAATGAGTTAATCGGTCCATAAAAAGATATATCATATATCATCAAAAATCATATTTTACGCTGACTTTGGACTGAAACTGGCAGTATACATCCAGTTAAGGAATTAAACTAGCACTGAGAATGAAAACAGCTTTATCTGATAAATTATTTCTCCTTCCTTTTAGTGTTTGTTTTTACTCTGCTCAACCAGTAAAACAAAACTACTCTCCCCCTGTATTAAATATTTAATTATTTTAAGTGTTGATTTAACTGTGTCTTTAAGAGAACAACAACAGTCTTTAACAGAACAACAGCAAACAGAGAAAACAAAAGAAGCATGTCACCATTTTATCATGTGGGCAGAAAACAGTACAGGCGTTTAAATGAAAAATAATTGGATTTTTAAAATAACACCCAAGTGACGAAGAATAAAGAATAAAAATGAGAGGGTACTGTTACCTGGATTGAAAAGTATTTACACTCTCTAGGCTGTGCTGATTCCATCACTATTAGCTATCTGGCTATCTAGCTGCCTGGCCAAGCAAGCTATATATTCACTATCTATCTAGCTGACTAGCTGGTTATCTATTAGCTGGCTAGCTAGCGAGTAATCTGTGAGCTATCTATCTAACCATCTAGAGAGGTATCTGTTAGCTATCTGGCTGGCAAGCTGGCTATATATGAGCTATCTAGCTCACTATCTAGCTAGCTATCTATTTGCTATTTATTAACTAGCTAGCTTTCTATCTATTTGAGTTACTTCCAGGTTGAGTGAACGCTGGCGAGTGTGTCTAATTATGATTATGATTATTATGATTATTAATATCATTATTATTTAGGCGGCATAACAGCCAAATGCTGCTTCACTATGTTTACAATCAACCCCGGGGGCTCGATTCATTAATCTTAGTTGCCAGATCTCAGGGCCTTATTGGGTTGATATACATTTCTTTCATGTATTCAAGACCCGAACCATTTTCAGCCTACTCGAAGAATTTTAAAAATAAGACATTCTGCAAGTCACTCCAAAGGCTGCATGTTTAATAATAAATAAATAAATAATAACAAAGCATTTCAAACTGCAAGATATGGTGTGATGTTACCCCCTCTACCGCCAAAGTTGTAAAAAGCCCAAAGGACGTGCCTGGTTCGATATCTCCCTTTCACCGCAAATTAAAATATATCACTATTATTCCTGTAAAACCAAGCGTGGACGGTGAACACGACGCCAGTTCCTGCAGTGAGCCTAATCTGAAGCATTAATCTTTCACCGTTAATAAAAAATATCATCAACAACTTTGAAGATGATGAATACGCTTTACTTGCGGCGACCGCAATGGAGGACCAGATGTGACCCTGCGAGGAGTTCTCGGAGGGAGGGATACAGTGAAGGTGTTATATAACCGAGTTGCAGTTTACGGAGGGTGGTGAAATTCCACTGTGGACTTAGTGTTCATTATTTGCTTGGATGAGACATCATTTTGCATACAATTATCTTTTTTTTTTTTTAATACACATCGAAGTTGCGGTACTGCTGTGGCCGTCAAATGGGGCTTTTCAACTCCGACTGGAGCGTTTCGCAGCCAAATGTGAATCGGTTGTGGTGAGAATCAGCATCTCTAAATCTGAGACCATGGTTCTCAGTCGGAAAAGGTGGAGTGCCCTCTCCGGGTCGGGGAGGAGATCTTGCCCCAAGTAGAGGACTGTAAGTATCTGGGAGTTTAAGTATCTGGGAGTCACGAATGAGGGTAGAAGGGAGCAAGAGATCGCCAAGCGGATCAGTCCGGACTTGGTACCAATCTGTGGTGGTGAAGAAGGAGCTGAACGGCGAAGCTCTCAATTTACCGTCTATCTCCATCCCAACCTTCATCTATGGCAGTGGTTCTTAACCTGGGTTTGATCGAACCCTAGGGATTTGGTGAGTCAGTCTCAGGGGTTCGGTGGATCCTCCACCACAGAGGTCCACCCCTCAGTCTAGACTGCAGTTAGTAGGCACAGTCATTGGAAGAAGGGTTCAGTGAATGAGCGTATGAAACTGGTGGGGTTCGGTGCCTCCAACAAGATTAAGACCCACTATGGTCACAAGCTATGGGTCGTAACCGAAAGAACGAGATCCTGAATACAAGCGGCCGAAATGAGCTTTCTCCATAGAGTGTCTGGGCTCTCCCTTAGAGATAATATAAGAAGCTCAATCATCTGTGAGCCGCTTCTGCTTCACATAGAGAAGAACCACATGAGGTGGCTTGGGCATAGGATCAGGATGATTCTTGAACACCTCCCTGGTGAAGTATTCCGAGCATGGCAGAAGACCCCGGGGATGACCCAGGACATGCTAGAGAGACGATGTCACTGAGCTGGCCTGGGAACGCCTCGTGATCCGCCAGGAAGAGCTGGAAGGAGTTGCTAGGGAGAAGGAAGTCTGGGCTTTCCTTACTGAAGCTTCTGCCCCCGCGACTTGACTTTGGATAAGCGGCAGACAACGGATGGATGGATATATCGAAGAAAAACTGTGCAGTCGATGATTGATTGAAGACTAGAGTCCACAAACGGCACTTAAATAATCAAATAAATAAGTAAATGCATAAAAAAAGCTTCAGGTTTTTCTTAGTTGCACAAAAGTCATTGATTTTTTTTATGTTCTTTTAGATCTCAAATCCATCATATTCTGCAAACCATCATGGCCTGCACAGCCCTACCATGACCCAGCTTGTACCATGTTAGAGGCAACGTGAGCTGTTCTCAGAAAAAGAAAAAAAAGAACGATTTTCAACGGCGTATTATTCACTTCTTTTGATTCTGTGATGGGTTATTTTTCCTTCTTTGTAAGAGAAATTATTCATTTATCTTCCTGGGAGACATTACAAAAGCATCCCAAGACTTGTAGAAAAAATATATTTCGCAGGCCCTGATCTCAAGCTAAAATATCGTGATCAACATTTTCCTGAGGACTGAGGACTAATGTGAAGGCAGAAAAAAAATGGCAATCAAGCCATAAGTGAAGTGGACTACTGTGAAGGCATAGCCAAGCTCCCCTAGGGAGGAAACTCGAAATAGTGGTGCCCTCAAAGGCCTCTCAGAAGTCCGCAGGTCACCGGACACAACTAATCATCAATACCCTTCACCCTTCCTTCCCCATTGCTGATCAGGTTCCAACCAGCAGACTCCCAAACCCCTTAGGTGTCTGAAAGCTGCAAGCTTTCTTCTGCATACGAACCAACCCCCCCCCCCCCCCCGCCCCCTCATGTTTCATGTCAGCGAAATCATTTCAAAGTCAACCGCGCTTCTCTTATCTCGCGTGTGAATGTCTTCATGTTACATCCGCTCGTCCCTTCCTGTCTTCTACATAATGCATGGCTGTCACCTGCACACTGCGTTGAGCAGCCAAATCTGCGTCAAAATGTCCGCTGACCTTCAGAAGACTTGAATTAAATGATTATAAGAATAAGAAAGTCGTTTATAGTCCCAAAATTGGGAAATAAATAGTGATACCTCCTCTTACGAACTTAATTGGTTCCCAGAAAGTGTTTGTCAGGCAAAAAGTTCGTCTGCCAAACATTTATTTTCCATAAGATAACATTAAAAATGAAAATAATCCGTTCCCAGGTTTCCATAAAACATAATTTTCTACTAAATAAGCCTTAAAACTACACAAAATATACCTTATTTTATGTATAATAAATGTACTATTATATTGTAATTAAAGAAATAAACTGTACTGTACAGACCCGTCGTTTTATTTACATTTGTGACGGTCGATGTAGTTGCCTCTTGACGATATGCGAGTGAAGTTGCCCTGCTTTCTCGGCAATCATACCCTCACTCACAATGTCCCCTGCTATCAGCTTTTCATTAATCCAAATCAACAGAAGTTTTTCAACCTCTTTTATTGCCTGAGACCGTTGCTTAGACAACACAGAAACACGCACACCTCATTCGTGTTTTTCGATTATCTCCTTCTTCTTCCCGACCGTAATTTTTTTTGTGTGTCCTCTTCAGATTAACACTAGCCTGTGGTTGGGTCTTTTTCGGTCCCGCAATAGCAAAAGTACTCCAGTCGATAGCAAACCACGTCTGCACTCAAAGGGGGTGTGGAAAACTAGTGGCACTATTTGACCGTGTGGTTTGATGTTCATCCGCCAAAAACTAGTCCGCCAGCCACCGTGGCGCTGTGTGGTTTGGTTCGTCCGCCGAAAAGTAGTTCGTATGCCAAGATCATATTCTCACGAATTTTATGTTCGTAAGGCAAAGGTTCGTGAGCTAAACCATTCGTACGCTGAGGTATCACTGTACAATACAAGAACTGTCCTCAACTGCTTTGGAAGTTTAAAATCATATTTTCTGACAGACATATTTTTATTTACGTAGTCGTATAGAGCCGGTTCCATATCACTGAGTTTGGAAACAGAACGAAAAGAAAGTAAAAAATTGTTTTGTGATGCTCTTTTCTGTTTAGACAAACATTCCTGATAAAATATCTACTCGCAAGCTGTTTAAACCGCACCATGAAATAACATCATATGCTTTAATGTCTTTTCAATTGCTGCTTTATTAGGCACATACTGTTTTAAATTTCAGGTTCCCCGCGAGCTTCGGCGCTGGCAGAACGGTTCGAATGGGCCTTCTAGTGGGTGCTGTGGAGTCAAACGCGTGGATTATTATATGCAGCTCAAGCAGGGATGCTCAATGGCACATATGGATAATTGGTAAAAAAAAAAAAAATCTCGCCGCCTACGGCCATGAATTGCATTTGTCAACAAATGAGCCTCCGAAGAAAAGAATCTTCATACAGCTTGTAAAATCTTCAGTCCACTTATTTCACATGCATATGATAGTGTATGCTTTGCGGGGATGCAATATATGTATTTTACCTATTGTTTGTATTCTTCATTAACAGACTTAATGCTCGATTTTCACACATGGCTGAGGGGCTCAGCTTGCATCAAAAGACAATTTCGTTCTCGCAACAAAATAACAGCAAGGTACATTAGGTATGATCATAATGAGAGACACGGTGGAAAATATGCCGAAGATGCAGATGAGTCATTTTCTAAATCAACTTAATATAATAGTACTTCATACTAATCGTATCTCGATTTCGACAATTGGAATTTTGATTTTACCATACTGATGATAGTGCGAGGAGGGTAGGAGCTAGCAAGAAGGATAACTAGCGTGAAGGATAGCTAGCGAGAAGAATAGCTGCTGCAGACTGCAAATTTCCCCATTGTGGGACTATTAAAGGCTTTCTGATTCTGATTCTGGAGGATATCTAGCGAGAAGTATAGCTAGCGAGAAGGATGGCTACCTCGCTAGCCAGAAGGACGGCTACCTCGCTAGCGAGAAGGATGGCTACCTCGCTAGCGAGAAGGATGGCTACCTCGCTAGCGAGAAGGATGCCTACGTCGCTAGCGAGAAGGATGGCGACTTCACTAACGAGAAGGATAGCTAGTGAGAGGGATAGCAAGCTAGATAGCTAGATACAGGAATAAAATAAACATCAGGAAATAATCGAAACTCCTACAGGTCCATTTGTCATAAAGATGCTACTCCCATTTGGCCCCGACGGCCCTCTTTTTTAACTGCATCACATTAAATCGCTTATCTACTTTCATTCCTTTCATCACTTTGCTGCTGTGAAATGTACATTTCTCGACTGCGAGACTAATAAAGGCAAATCCATAATCCATATAATCCATAATCTTCCAGTCAACTGTGAGAATTACTGGATAATGACGCATATGTAAATACTTTCTTGTTCAGGCAGATGTATATTGTTTTACACTAACAAAATATAATTTAAATTATTAAAGTGACTGGAAAACAATGACCGATTTCAACATTTATTAATAGAATGAACTGTTCAGGTAGTTTTCCGTTGCATAGCTTTTCTCCCATCGAAGAGCGAATGTTGACACGGAACCATGATGAACTACAGTAAAGTCGTTATATCGATTCGGATACCATAACTATTTCTATGAGATCATGAAACAGGGTATATATCGATTTTTTTTTTTTTGTAAAAATCTACAATTCAATTGATTTTAAGAGGGAATCTTGTTTTTTTTTTTTGTAGTTGTTACCTCATGTCCCTCCTGCCACGCCTCAAAGCCATTAAACAGCAGGACACGGCAGGTTATGTGAAACAAACTGCTTTGCTATTCTTAGTGTGGCCAAAAATATCTAAATCACCCTTCAAGCTTCAAACAACAGCTGTGATATCTCCCAATGATATCATTTCTATTTCAATTCGGTCATCTTTCTTCATTGAAAGACACATTTTTATTCCGCATTGATAGTTAGCTTGATTTAATTGGGCTTCCTTATGTGGACTAAAATGTTTGGAGGAACTTTAATCAATATATTTTATTCATAGAATAATCAGAGGTTGAACGAGGCATCCAAATTGCAATTCCATACAAATTGGACAGTTATATGCTTCCAGCTGTTTCTGAAAACCTGACCCCCCTCGACCCCCAGCATGGCAAGCTTACACGTGTCGTTAACCTCTTATCTCACTTGACTTTTCGGTTGACTGAAAAGAAGAAAAAAAAAACAGTTTACAGTGAGTTTGATCCTGAACAATTCTCAAAATCACCATTGCTGAAAGCGAACGTTAATCATATTAGCCTATCTTTACCCAAAGACTATTCCCAAATGGGTGGCATGCTAACGTGAGGACAGGCTTGACCTTGTTTAAATAGAACATGTCCACTACATCTGAACCGATTCTCTCACATTGACCCTGAGGTCTTTGCTCCTGGTCATGCTGCAGAATGTTCAATAATGCAAGCTGTGGTGCTAGAAGGTGGTGGTGAAGGTAGTTTCAAAGCATTCTTCAATACCACTCCATTCCTTCTTCAAACAAAGAGGAAAAAAGGGAAAATGAACATTTTTTAACACACTCCTAAAGAGTATGGAGCAGTTATGGGGAGGAAAAAAAAAAGCTTTTTCAGTACTAAAACCTCTAAAATGATTGTAGGAATTAAAAAAAAGAGGTTAACCCATGTACAGTCAAACTGAACAAAGTGTCGGGCGTATTCGTCATTAACTTTGATGGCACACTCTGAGCGTGTGACGATGAGGGGCCGTCAAGGCCATAATTCCAAATTACCTCTCTCACATGCGCAATGAAAACGTAATGTGCAAATCGCTGAAACACGTGTTAGTCCATTTCAGAGTGCCATTTTTTGTTTATTTTTTTATGTAAGCGAATTGAAGTAGGTTGCAAAAAATATATCACCGTTTCAGCCGTATGTGTTTGTATGTGCATGCTTGTACTTGTGTGTCTATAAGAGAAAAGATAGAACATTTCTACTGTGTTGCCGTGTCTCATTGATGGGTTTGAAAGCTTTTCAGTGGAGTATGTGTGTGAAAATAAATCAAGTGTGAGAGCTTTTTATTAGTGCCTGAAAGAACGGTGACAAACTGGGGAGATGGGGTGTTACGGCAATTGTGATTGTGAAAATGTTCGAGTTGTGCGTGTAAAACCGATGTCCTTGAAAGCTGTTCAGTCGAGTCGGAGATTGCAGAAGTGAGTATAAGAACATTACATTAGTGAATTTTATCTTTTTTTGAAAAACAAATCCCTGGCAAACTACAAAATCAGACCCCCCCCCCCCCCCCACTCCCAACCGCCATCTTCTTCTACTTATGCACTGACAGTAGGAGCAGCCGTAGCCACTTTGTTCGCACTCGGAAGGGGGATCCCGAGGCATTTACAGGCCAGCTTCTTCCCAATGGGAGGTCTCCCGGAACACTCAGTAGGGAGGATTCCTAACGAGAGGCCCAAGCCAGCTCATCTGGCTCCTCTCCATGCGGTGAGGAAGAGTATCGACAACGAAAGTAAAAAAAATAATAATTAGCGGTGAATGGCATTCACATATCGTCTGAGTAAATACGAGTAAACTTGCCATGCTTCTAAAAAAGACTGAAAGTGAAAGGAGCTCATTTTACTCCAAATACTTCAAATACAAAGTGCATTGTCATAGTCATAGTCATAGTATTAGTAATGATAATGGTAATGGTAATGGTATTGATAATAGTATTAGTATTAGTATTAGTATTAGTAAAAGTAATAGTATTAGTATTAGTAATGGTAACAGTAACTTTATTATTATTAGTAGTAGAGTAAAGTCTCGTTATATCGATATTCTCGGGAGTCCGAAAAAATATCGATATAACCGGGACTATCGATATATCCGACCCTGCGCACATGTAATTTTCTCCTTGCGTTCATAGAAATAGTATCGTAATAAGCGGTACTATCGATATAACCGATATCGATATAACGAGACTTTACTGTATTAGTATTAATAATAATAATAATAATAATAATAATAATAATAGAGGACATGAAGGTAGCTGGTGTGAGAGAAGAGGATGCACAAAAGCGGGATAGATGGAGGACATTGATTCGCTGTGGCGACCCCTTAAGGCAGGGGTGTCTAAAGTCGGTCCTCGTGGGCCGACTTTCATCCTGCCTGTTTTCCAGTTCTCCCAGGAGCAACGCACCTGATTCAAATCATCAGGACCATTTTGATGCTGCTTCAGAGCTGGCTGATGAGCTGATCATTTGAATCAGGTGTGTTGCTCCTGGGAGAGCTGGAAAACAGGCTGGACAGCAGCCCTCGAGGACAGACTTTGGACACCCCTGCCTTAATGGAAAAGCCGAAAGGAAAAGATTAGTATTAGTATTAGAATTAGTATTAGAATTAGTAGGAGCATCCAACTTGGCTCGAACCTGATCCCAACACGTTTAAAGGGAATAAAGTGAAACGTCTCAAATACTGCCATCTCGTGGTTCATACCTGACACTACACCTAATTTCACATTTCTTGAGAAGCTGCAGAGAAACTTTCAATGCTTATTATGTGCTAATAATAACCGTAAATATTGCAGGAGATCACATTATTTTTATTTTTTTGCCGTAAAAGTATCATTTGTCTGCTTAGATCTATAACATCTTAATAACATAATATTACGGGGGTGAATATTAAGTCAAGGAAAGGACAGGGATTTGTATGAAAATCATACGGTTAAAAAAAGTGTTTTGATTCACTGTTAATGCACTTGAGTAAAGGTAGAAAAGTACAGAAGTGTTGTCTATAAGATAAAAAAAAGCAACAAGCTGTTGAAACAAAATGTAAAAGTCATCCGAAAAAAATAAATGCTGTAAATACAGATACCTGAAAAATGTTCTGCAGTTCAATCACCGAGTATTTACACCTTTGTTATTTCCTACCGCTGACAATATCAGCAACTGCGAATATATGTGCATTTTGCTTCCCCTTGATAGAAACAGCTGAGCTCAGCTAAGACCAATTCATTGTAGCTTACTCTTATCTCCTTCCAAGCAAAGACAGAAGGTTCTCATTGCGGCTCTATTAACCATACAAGCACATGCGCCTGCTCTTTAGCTTTGGTATATGACATTGTCACAGCATCTTTGTAAGTTGCATGTCGGCTGGCTAATGGGCCTGAATGTATGTGTTTTCCTGGGTAAAGCTATTGTTGCCTACCTATTCCCCTTAAACGCATCCATCAATGGATGATAACAGCGCGAGGTGCAGTAATCGAGAAAGGTCTGATGTATAATAGCGCATAAAGGCCAAAATGGTGTCTTGTTTAACCTTCATGTTCTCTTCATCTCGAAACCAGAGCATTGGGGGGGTCCTTTTGCCGCCTGGCCTCAAGTTACCAGATCCCGTAGAGATGAACAGTATCCCTCTGCGATATCCGTCAGGATATTGGCCCTTCAGAGACTAATAAAGAGGGAGGGGGGGGGACAGCAGGGAGCAAGAAGTGATCCACCTGGGGGGCGGCAGTGATTGATGATGTCGACAGGTCAATATGAGAAGCCAATTGCAGCTCAATAAAGCTCGTACTGAGCAGGGAAGTCTCAAGCTGTCATGTTGAGGAAGAAAGCCTCCCTGTGGGTGTGTGTTTGTGTGTGCGTGTGCATGTGCGTGTGTGTGTGTGTTCGATCCATAACTTCCACACCTCACAGTGTAGATCTCGTCGGTTTGATCCTGTGTGGAGTTAGCATGTTTTGCTGGGTCTCCGTGGGTTTTCTCCAGGTGTTCCAGTTTCCTGCCATATTCCAAAATTATGCATGGCAGGTGAATGGGAGTTGATGGTGATAGTTAAGATGGATAAATCGAATAAGACGAGTTGTCTTAAACACATGAGTTCTAATAGAGAGAGAGAGAGAGAGAGAGAGAGAGAGAGAGAGAGAGAGAGAGAGAGAGAGAGAGAGAGAGAGAGAGAGAGAGAGAGAGAGAGAGAGAGACAGAGAGAGACAGAGAGAGACAGAGAAAGAAATACAGACAGAGATACAGAGAGACAGAGAGACAGAGAGAGTGAAAGACAGACAGAAAGAGACAGAGAGAGAGACAGAGACACACAGAAAGACAGAGGGAGGGTGAGAAAGAAATACAGACAGAGACACAGAGAGACAGAGAGAGCGAAAGAAAGACAGACAGAAAGAGACAGAGACACACAGAAAGACATAGAGACAGAGAGAGAGAAATAAAGACAGAGACACAGAGAGACAGACAGAGAGACAGAGAGAGCGAAAGAAAGACAAACAGAAAGAGACAGAGACAGAGAGAGAGACAGAGACACAGAAAGACAGAGACAGAGAGAGAGAAAGAAATACAGAGACACAGAGAGAAAGACAGAGAGACAGAGACACACAGAAAGACAGAGGGAGGGAGAGAAAGAAATACAGACAGAGACACAGAGAGACAGAGAGAGCGAAAGAAAGACAGACAGAAAGAGACAGAGACACACAGAAAGACATAGAGACACAGAGAGAGAGAGAAATACAGACAGAGACACAGAGAGACAGACAGAGAGACAGAGAGAGCGAAAGAAAGACAAACAGAAAGAGACAGAGACAGAGAGAGAGACAGAGACACAGAAAGACAGAGACAGAGACAGAGAGAAAGAAATACAGAGACACAGAGAGAAAGACAGAGAGAGACAGAGAGAGACAGAGAGAGACAGAGAGAGGGAGAGAAAGAAATACAGACAGAGATACAGAGAGACAGAGAGAGCGAAAGAAAGACAGACAGAAAGAGACAGAGACAGAGAGAGAGACAGAGACACACAGAAAGACAGAGGGAGGGAGAGAAAGAAATACAGACAGAGACACAGAGAGACAGAGAGAGTGAAAGAAAGACAGACAGAAAGAGACAGAGACAGAGAGAGAGACAGAGACACACAGAAAGACAGAGACAGAGAGAGAGAGAGAAAGAAATACAGACAGAGACACAGAGAGACAGACAGAGAGACAGAGAGAGCGAAAGAAATACAAACAGAAAGAGACAGAGAGAGAGAGAGAGAGAGAGACAGAGACACACAGAAAGACAGAGATAATCAGAGAGAGAGAGAAAAAGACAGAGAGAAACAAAGGGAGACATTTCCAATCAGTTATTTTTCGGCTAATGGTACCCTCTAGTGGACTTGTAGTAAATCATACCAAACTTTTTTCAATCTGGATTCAGACGTAGCACTGCAGAAGGCCTAGCGATGAAAACCACGGTTTGCCACGGCTATCCAGATTACATAAAACACTGCAGGTCACTCATTGGGTGAGCATGTATAAGTATCACAGTAGGGCTATTAGCAAGGTTTGTTTCCAGTTGTTGCCTTTGCATTGTCAGGTTTCTCAGCAGGAAGAATGTACACAAGTACACAGAGACGGTCAATATTGAACCTGCCTTGTTGCCTTCCCAAAAGAATTCAGGGCACCTTTGCCCTTTCACAAATAGCCACATCCGGGTAATGCGGTCACGCCGGACACAGCATTTTTACAAACAAAAGTCCAGCTCATTCCCTACGGTATCTTTTCTCAGTCCTCCTATATCCACTGAGCCTTTGAGGTTGTATTTTTACAAATTTGACAATAAAGTTCTGCTTTGTTGAACAGAAATTACTTTGTTTGGATTATCCAGTACATTGAAATCGCTTTGAAGTTGGAAGCCCCTTGGCACACTGTATAGTCATCAAGCGCAAAGAAGTGTAAGCACATAAAATGTGCTTTCATCTCTTGCTCACGTGGTTTTCTTTGCCAGAATGTCTATCAATTTCTATAGCAAACACTAGTGTGGCCTCAGATGAAAGAAATTTTGCTCTGAGTCGGACTTGAGAAGGAAAGGAACTATTTTGTACAGTGATACAACATCTTACGAACTTAATTGGTATCCAGAAAGTGTGTGTAAGGCAAAAAGTTTGTCTGCCGAACATTTATTTCCCATAAGAAACCATTAAAAATCAGAATAATCCATTCCCATGTCCCCATAAAACATAATTTTCTACTAAATAAGCCTTAAAAGTACACAAAATATACCTTATTTTAAGTATAATCAATGTGCTATTGGATTGTAAATAAAGAAATAAAATGTACTTTATAATAAAGTCATTTTATTTCCCTTTGTGATGGTCGATGTAGTTGCCTCTTGATGATATGCAAGTGAAGTTGCCGTGCTTTCTCGGCAATAACACCCTCACTCACAATGACACCCTGCGAGCTGCTTTTCATTAATCCAAATCAACAGAAGTTTTTCAACGTCTTCTATTGCCTGAGACCGTTGCTTAGACAACACAGAAACACCCTTAGCCACACGTAGCAATGGTCGACATAGCGTACTGGCACTGGGACACTAAGTCACACAAACGCACACCTCGTTCGTGTTTTTTGAAGATCTCCTTCTTCTGCTAGACCGTAATTTTTTTGTGCCCTCTTCGGCTTAACACTAGCCAATAATAATAATAATAATAATAATAATAATACATTTAATTTGTAAGTGCCTTTCAAAACTTTCAAGGTCACTTTACAGTCACAGGATCAGTTTTTCTGTGGGTGAGCAGCGGCAGCCACATGAGCCAGCGTTCACTCAACCTGGAAGTAACTCAGCTAGAAAGCTAGTTAGCTAGCTAGCTAGCTACCCACCAGATAGCTTATAGATAGCCAGCCATTTAGCCAGCTAATAGATAGCCAGCTAACTACATAGCGACCTAAGAGATAGCTAGTCAGCCAATAGATAGCCAGCGAACCAGGGAGCCAGCTAATAGATAGCTAGTCAACCGGATAGATAGCTAATAGACAGCCAGCCAGCCAGCTAGACAGCCAATAGATAGCAAACGTTCTTCACTCGATCACAAACCACGTCGGCACTCAAAGAAAGTGGGTGTGGAAAACTAGTCCGCCAGCCACTGTGGCACTGTGTGGTTTGGTTCGTCCGCCGAAAACTAGTTCGTATGCCAAGATTATATGCTCGCGAATTTAATGTTCGTAAGGCGAAAAGTTTGTGAGCTAAAGCATTCGTAAGCCGAGGTATCACTGTACTTTATTGTACCTGTCACAAAATGGAAGCAAAAGTTTAGAAAATAATGCAGTGATATAGATTCACCACGTGTGAGAGCTCCCTGTCGTGGTATGTGAAAGCATTCCTGGATGAGTACAATTCAATTGTATTTAACACAGAAAAAGGCTAATTTGGAACAATGAATGGAAAATATACCTCCCAAAATCCCCACTCTAATATTGGAGCCTACGATTACATCTGATGAGTACTCCATCTACAGTACATCCCATCTGGAGGTAGACGTACAAGAAACACAAACAAACAATAAGTGATTTTTTTTTCTTTTTCATCAGACGCCAGATGTTCTCCCAGTCACCTTGGCAAAAGACGTTTTCACAAAAACCCGAGAGTTCGACAGTGTTCAAAACTTCTCCAAAAGCAGACCTATCATCAAGCACACACATGGGAAATCAAATTCTCCCATCCTTTCCGACACAGTCCTGCTGCTTCCCTTTTGAAAAAAAATGTGTGCAGGAGCTTCTCAAGAGTGTGCAATTACTCCCCGGGGAGAACAGAAAAGAGGCAGCAAGCTACGGAATCGTACCTGGATTCCAGTCAATGTCCCTCATTTGTCAAAAGTCTACTGCACATTTAAAATATATATATTTATGTATTCATTTTTAGACATCTATGATGCACTATGAATTGTGACATTTAAGCAATTTTTCATTGTCACTTTGGGAAACAAATGTGTAACCTTTTTGGGTGTTTTATACAATACTCAGTTTGACAGTGCATGATTTAAAGAAACAAAGATGCTCTATTTTTCATATTTTGTCACATGAATCCCATATTGGCATGCAAAAGTTAAAATGAATGATGGAAGAATGCTTTTGTGGGAGAAGAAGGTCATTTAAATCCATTTGTTTTGAAGCTTGCCTTTTAATTAATGTAATCGTGTCACTTCCTCGGTCCAGAGCTTAGTGGGGAATGTAAACATGTCAAATACAAAGTTTGGAAGTTGAGTCTCATCTGTTTTGGCTTTATTTTTGTTTTTCAACTTTTTGAAGAAGTCATATATGTGCACTGAAAAATGACCCGAAAGGCCAATACAAGGTTACAGATTGATTGAGTGAAGAAGTTGTATGTTTTTTCAATGCTATCCATTTATCTATCTTGCTAGCTAGCTAGCTCGATAGCACTGATTTGCACTGAAAAATTACATGAAAGGCCAAGACAAGGTTACAGATTGATTGTGTTTTTTCTACGCTATCCATTTATCTATCTCGCGAGCTAGCTATCGAGACAGCTAGCTAGATGTGAGGCTTCTTCGCTAGCAAGCTAGCAAAGAAGCTTTGATTTACTCATTGCTAGTTAGTTAGCAAAGAAGCTTCATATCTAGCCAGCTATCTCATGAACATGTCAAATACACCATTTGGAAGTTGATTCTCATTTATTTTGGATTTAATTTTGTTTTTTTTAACTTTTTGAAGAAGGGATAGGTGCATTAAAAATGACTTGAAAGGCCAATACAAGTTTACAGATTGATTGAGTGAAGATGTGTTTTTCTATGCTATCCATTTATCTATCTTGCTAGCTAGCTAGCGTTATAGCTAGCTAGCTCGAGAGCTAGCTTTATAGCTAGCTAGCGCGGTAGCTAGCTAGCTCGATAGCTAACTACATATGAGGCTTCTTTGCTAGCTAGCAAGATAAATAATAATAAATAAGTTAGACAAGTTTGTGAAAAGAAAACTGCTGTGAATTGGGAATTTCTTCATTTTGAGACAAATAAAAGTTTTTTTTATCTTGTCTTATAGTAAAATCATATTCAGGTGTAAAATTTAGCCAAGAACGTTGTTTCGGCTCTATGTAATAAAAAATAAAAAGCTCATTTTTCAGTTATATGCATCCCTGTTGTTTTATTGGCCGTCTCCCAAACCAAATCATATTGTCTAACTATATATATCTAAGAAACGGTTTATATTTCCAAGAATCTACAAAAACAACAAGTAGTTTTTAACCAGAGGGGGTAAATGGTGCTTGGCTTTGAATCGCGGAATACCTCGTTAACCGTGCCAGGCAATGAAATTGCTTCTGCCTTGTTATTTTAATGTCACTCTCCGGGTTAGCACGATGTGAGTATATCGGCCCAAGTTTCCATACTCACTTAGAAAAAAACAGAATCACGAATCAGAATCTTCACACGAGCAAACGGATGATTTTTATCGGAATTATATTGCAGTTTCTGAATGACCTTTGCTTGGATTTTAGGTATGTGTGTTGAAATGACCTATCTGTGGCCAAGCTATGCCGATTTTTGGTGATCAGTACCTGAAAGTATCGTAGTTATTAGCGGAAACAATGGTATGTCAGACGACATAGTAGGCACCGTTATATCATTTTAAAGGCACCATTTATTTCCATAATTGTCTCTAGTTGCAATGGGGTAGCAAAAATGTCCTTCGACTCGACAAACGACAGAGAAAGCGTTGACATGAACAATGTATTTAACTTTCCATGCATCACCATAGCCTCCACAGACACCTGAAAGGCTGTCATCAGATAAAAACGAGCGCGTCTCACAGCGACGGCGCCCTGCATGCCAATACAAGCAGATTTCCTTCCATCTCGCTTTTCGCTGCGCAGCCTTTTGTAATTCTCTCCGGGATGCGCTACTATGCAGTTTTATCGCATCTTGCAAGTGATCATCAGACGCATGGAAGAAAACTGGGCACGCTATAGCCACTTCCAAATTGAAAGATTACAGTTTGCTGAATCATATCGTACAGTGACAAAAAAATAAAAACATAAAGTTGGACTTATAAAAGCAATTGACACAAATAAGAAAGTATATACACATGATTATTCATTTTTTTTAAGTCTTAATTATTACAATTTTGAGAAGGACGTCAAGTTTGAGTTGTTTTGACATCGGATATCACCAAAAATACCCAATCATTTATTCTGCCATTCTGAAATTTGATTCAATTTCCTCAAGTGACCCGTCAATATTTTCACCAGGAATTTTTTTTAGGGGGGGAACCGGGGTCGGATTGTGTGAGATTTGATCTGCAAGAAAAAAAAAAAACACTTCATCTGACCTGTTAATGTTTAAAGCTCCAGAAAGAGTTTTTTTTTTTTCATTTGCCTGCCAATCTGTTCAAAACGACTCTTTATAGACACATAAATCAGATAAATGTCCCCCGCAACACATGATCAGATGAATGCAAATCCCAAATGTCCTGTACCGCCGTCTTAAGTAGTCGAGGAAGCATATGGGACCCCTCAGAAATAAGTGGGACCAAATGTTTATGCAACAATGGGTCAGTGTGCTGCAAATGACCTACAGTGAAGGCACAAGGCTGGCTGCAGCCGAGTGGTTGCCTTGACTTTCCTTAGAGCAAGAAAGGGAGTGACGGCAACAAATTAAAACAGGTCGTCGACGACATTTTGGTTCCATCACTGCCTACAATTTGACTATTACATAAAAATTTTACACAAATTATGACAGCAATCACTGCAAAATGTGAGACACACCGAGCTAACCCGCTTCTTTTTAGCATAATTCAATATACAATATGTTTTATTTTCATTTTGGTTTGTATAATAATATTTATGTGACCAGCAAAGAGCGTGACATTTATGACGATCGGCAGAAAGAAAAGCTTGAGGAGGTTGGATCAGAAACAATCGTATTCGAGTGGGGATAACAAGACACCGTGCACTTGTATAAACCCCCACCCCGCAACCCCCCTCGGTGCATGTCTCGCTGCTTCAGTTCAAATGAACTGACTTGGATTTGTCTGCTCAACTGCATCCTTGTCATATTTTTTACGTGATAGTAGAGGACCACCAAAAGTAGGGAGACATGAACACAACAGTGGACTGAACAAAATATATTGACATCAAAATGCTGACAGGAGTACACAGGGGGTAAAATACAAACTCAAGTGCACAAGCCTGAAAAACTACATGAAGCCGAAGTAACAATAAAACAAACAGCCTAAGACGGAAACAAACAACATGACAACCGCAGAATGATCGGACAGACTTACCCAACCCGAGGAACGAAATCCAAACACGAACGAAATCCAAACAAAGTGACGAGACCACGAGTAACACCTGGACAGGAATCAAAGGCTTGACGGAGTTGATTGGTTAAACACGAGGGACCCGCAGGACGGGAACAAGGGCAGACAAACAAACAAACAAACAAACAAATAAATTAATAAATACTTTTATCCTGCGATAGCGCTAGCTAGATAGCAGGATGGGAGCTAGCCAGAAGGATAGCTAGCTAGCTCGATAGCTAGAGGTATAGCTAGCTCGAAGGATTGCTGCCTAGAAACTTAGCTGGATAGAAGGATAACTGGACAGACGGATAGCTGGATGGACGGACGGACTGCTAGTTAGTTAGTTAGTTAGTTAGTTAGTTAGTTAGTTAGATAGATAGATAGATAGATAGATAGATAGATAGATAGATAGATAGATAGATAGATAGATAGATAGATAGATAGATAGATAGATAGATAGATAAAAAAAAAATATTAAATAAATGACTTTAATGTGGAATATGCATAATCAAAATCATAACATATTAAGTTCCAATCTAAAAAGTTAAGTAACCATACGGTAGTGAAAATACAGTCATTATTTTCTGCAGTGTTTCATTCAATTCCAGCCACGGTTCTGTTCGCGCAGGGGTGTCAAAGTCATTTTGTAGCCACATTGTAGTTATGGTTTCCTCTCGAGGGCTGTTATGAATTTGGGGAACCCATTAGAATGTTTAAATCCCTTCAAATATTACATATAGAGCACACAGCAAATTAATGAATAACTCGTTTTCAAATCTGAAGTCAAGAATAATGACTTTTATTGTGGTTGACATCCAAAAATATGAAATTTTGGCTCAGATTTTAGCAATCATCATAGAATTTAACAAGTTTGATTTGCTTTCGCGGGCGGCAAAAAATGATGTGGTGGGCCGGATTTGGCCCGCGGGCCTTGACTTTGACACCTGTGTGTTAGCGTAATTCGCTATACGAACATCTTTTTGCATCGTTTTGTTTTTCTTGGATGCTGATACGTCATATCCTGCCTGCCTTTACATGATGTCACATCCTTTCACATCACATCCTGTCCGTCTTACATAAATGCTCTCCCAGCGCGTATATCCTCTCCTCAACCGACCTCACAATGTCCCTGCTGTCTACAAGATTAAAATAATTTATTCTGTTCTGCTGATTTCACCATCCCACTCTTAAAACCGTGAAGAGCGATGAACCAGGAACGAACAATCACTTTTAACCCATCAGGTTCCTTGTGTGGAGTTTGCATGTTCATCCCGAGCCCGCATGGGTTTTCTCTGGGTACTCCAGTTTCCTCCCACATTCCATAAACATCCCTGGTAAGATAATTGAAGACTCAAAAATTGTCCCTAGGTGTGAGTGTGAGAGCAAATCGGTTGTTAGCCTTTGTGTGTGATGCCATTGGCTGGCAACCAGTTCAGGATGTACCCCGCCTACTGCACGAAGACAGCTAGGATGGACTCCAGCACCCACCCACAAACTTTATGAGGATAAGTGGATTAGAAAATTGATGAGTGGAGAGTTGGTGCTCCGGAAGGTCATTCAAAAATGGCAACAGCTGGGTATTGTACAACAACACCGTCACCTTGTTTGGGAACCCGGGTTGAACTTCCTGTCTGTGCGTTAGAATTGTCGGGGTGGTCTTCATATATCACCCCCTTTCAGGCACCTTGATTTGCAACAATCGGGGTGCTCTTTGAATACAAGATTTGAAAGCTCTGTATAAGCTGTCAACGTGATATGATTGACAGTTTCCCCAATGTGTTGTTATTCAAAAGCTGTATCACTTTCCAAAGCTAATAAAAGTCACTTTTGACGCCGTCCAAGTGCTACTCATTCAACAAGATTGTTTATTATGGTGGTAGTAAAGTGCCGTCATGTGGTACTGCAACACAGCTGGATCGAAGAACGTGGTCGTCGGATTTTGTTACATTTAAGAGCCTAAAGTCTTGTACACCCCTACAGTAACCAAAAATAAGCATATTATTGAATCCAGGTTGAGACAGGGCCTCAAAATACCTTGGGTACTCGAAACTGTTAGTGTTGACCATATATTTATGTCAAACACTTTTTAGTGTGATGATGAGTGATGAAAAATTTACGATCACTCCAACTTACGTTTGGATCCCAGCGCAATCGTATGGTTCCACCCAAGACATGACACTTGAAATTTTAATATACCGTATTTTCCGGTGTATAAGGCTCACCGGAGTATGAGGCGCACCCCTAGTCAATGGTGTATTTTTTAAACTTTGTACATATATAAGGCGCAAGTGTGAATAAGGTTTTTTTTTCACTTGACCCATTTTAGTCATGCCTTAAAAATTGCATGTCTTTGTAATGTATGGTATGTAAATATAGTAAAAAAATATATACAGTGATACATTGGCTTACGAACTCAATTGGTTGTGTAAGGCGAAAAGTATGTATCCCAAAAATTAATTTCCCTTAGGAAACCATTAAAATGACAATAATCCGTTCTCAGGTCCACATAAAACATCACTTTCTAATTTTATAAGCCTTAAAACTACACAAAATATACATTATTTTATGTATAATAAATGTGCTATGGTATTATAATGAAAGAAATAAACTGTAATATATAATAAAGTTGTTTTATTTTCCTTTGTGATGTTCGTTGATGGCTTGATGGAATGTGAGTGGCCGGTTTCATCAGCATTAAACACTCGATGAGGAACGTAACCATCTTCTTTTGCAATCTTGAGGAATGATCCCTTGTAGGTGCTTCCTCTGTGATAATTTGATCTAGTTCTTCATCAATTGTGATATGTTTAGCTGGGTTGATAGCTTTTTGCATCAAGTGTACTGATGGCTTGTGCGGCTTGTTTGTGGAGCCTGATTGATGGCATATTTTAACCTTGCAGTCTAAACTCTGCCTTTGAACTATCAAAGTTGAAACTCTCTCACTGTCGTCAGCCTGTCTCTTTAATGTTTAAACCACCCCCCCCTCACTGCTGCATTCTTGACCAATCATGTGGCTTTAACCAAAGACTGGGGGCGGGGAATATAGGACAAAAAGAGTCGGCTGGACTCGTTCGCAAACGACACATCACTCATTGACGCAGGTCCGTGTACGAAAAAAGTTCGTATGCCAAGGTAAAATTTTCATAAATGTAACGTTCGTATACCAAAAAGTTCGTAAGCTAAGGGGTTCATAAACCGAGGGATCACTGTACACCCCTAATGAATGGTGTATTTTCAAACTTTTTCCATATATCAGGCGCACCGGACGACAAGGCGCATCTTCAATGTATGGAAGAAGTTTTCCAAATAAAATATATAAATACATAAAAGTGTTCCAAACATAAGGCACACCACAATGTAAGGCGCTACAGTAGTTGGTGTTACACACCTTTTCTACAGAGGGAAATGGAGTCTGCTGACGGAAATTGCGAGATCTGTTGTAGCTCAATATTACCTCACATATAAGGCACACCTGCAAATAAGGCGCAGGATTATCTTTTGAAGAAAATCAAAGCTTTTGGGTGTGCCTTATACACCGGAAAATACGATACATACATAAGTTACGAACAAAAGTCCATACAAACATTTTTGTAGTAACATACTGTATGTAGTTCTGTAGTTGTACATGTACATATCTTCATATAGCACATATTTTATTGAATGTTTATTTTTTCAGTACAAACAAATACAGTTTACTTATCCAAGCCTTAAACATACTTATATCACCCTCAAACATACTTATATAAGCCTTAAACATACATTCCATACAAAATATAGCACTGAAGCAACTTACGAACAAATTTACCTTACGAACAACCGTTCGGAACGTATCTCGTTTGTAAGTTGGGGAGTGTCTGTATATCATTTTTTTCCCTTCACCCGAACACATTTTATGGGAAAATGTGGTTGATTATTTTCCTGAATCCTCATTTGAGCTTCATCAATGACTGAATAGGCCTCGGTTTACAAGCATGACTTCATTCAATTATTTCCTGCCAAACGCAGGTCCTCGCAGCACCATGGAAGAGAAGAAAAGGTTCCGACTAATCCATCCCACCCTCATTTTCTCTCGCTTTCACGCTGCCGTCTATCGCAACAAAAGATCCTCTGTGAGCGGAGACTTCGTGCCCGAGTATGGGTGGGGTAGAGGGGCACAGTTCTTTGCGTCATAGCCTGCTTTAGCCATAAAAGCCTTCAAGTCAGCATTGTTTGCGACACAGATGTGACCAATCGCTGATGACCAATCGGAAGGCCGCCTATTGTTAATATTTTTGTTTTTTGTTGTGGGTGTGTGACTGTTTTTGAACGCAGCTTTTTGGCTCCAGTGGAAGAACCGAGTTTGCATGCAGTTTTCATGCTCAAAAATGGCATTTTGAAGGACATACGTAGATGTTAAATCATAATGAACCACCTTTCTTCAAATATTAGCCACAATTCGACACTCGTTTGGTACAAGTTTATGGTGTCAGATATAGATCACTTTCAATATCAGCTCCCATTAAAGGACAACCGACACCATTTTTTTTGTTTATCTAACATCAGAAAAACGTTTTATAGCATCTAAAATACCCAAAACACGCAAGCTGATATTTTTAGTCAAATGCAAAACACCAATAAAAATGATGTCCCAAAACTGCTTCAAAATGACCTCGGAAATGGCGAGTTTCAGTTATTTGTGACGTCATGCCAGGACGTCTCGCCCCGCTCTAGAATCCAAACAATGGCTTCAGATTTGGAGAAGATGCTTTCTTGTTACTCATACAGTTATGAATATGATTCAAATAGTTCTGAAGAGGAAAGCATAAATGTTTGCAATCGATTAAAGAAGTCATTCCGGATCAATTCGAGGCGCCAGGACTCCAATGTAACGTCTCAGAAAATGCACAAGATGACCTTCTGATACTCGCAATTTCCGGGGTCATCTTGAAGTAGTTTTGGGACACTAACTCATTTTTATTGGTGTTTTGGATTGGATATGCCTTTATTAGTCTCACAGTGGAGAAATTTACATTTCACAGCAGCAAAGTGAAGTGAAGTTTGCATTTGACTAAAAATATCAGCCAGCGTGTTTTGGGTATTTTAGATACTATAAAACGTTTTTCTGATGTCAGATAGGAAATAAAAAAATGTTGTCGGTTGTCCTTTAAGCCAGTGGTCCCCAACCTTTTTAGCGCCACGGACCGGTTTAATGTCAGACAATATTTTCACGGACCGGCGGATAAATACAATCAACCTGTCAAGCATGTTTTTGGAATGTGGGAGGCAATCCGAGTACCCAGAGAAATCCCGCATCGGGACGGGGAGAACACACAAACCCCACACAGGAAGTTCAGAGGCGGAATTGAAGCTCGGACCTCCGCACTGTGAGGTAATCGTGCTCACCAATTGGTTACCATGCCACAATATCTGTACAACTGATTTTATTTATTTATTTATGTTTACTTCGTAAAGATGATTTCTTTTCAAGCGAGTTTAACGATTTTGTGTTTCATCCTTTGCTAAAATGTAATCACTGAAAAGTAAAAACATCTGACAGTTTCGATTGTGTTGCATCTCAAGTTCGGACACCGTCTGTTTGCAATCAGAAAAGGCAAGTTAAGAGCCCGTTTTGTTTGTTTTTCAAGATGGAAGCAGTCCTCGGTAACCCCGTCAAACAAGGCTTCATTCATCGGTTGTGATCATTCTCATTGGTTTGTTTCTAATAAACTGTAAACATTTCATCAAGCAGGTCGGCGTCTCTTTTGTTCACAAGGTCCTAATGAATGACCCCCCACCGGTGTTGTTGGAAGCCTCTCTGGTCCAAATTCTTAATGTGACTTTTAATACATACGTAAATCAGAACTGAATAAAAACCATTTTAATGATTTTGTTTTTTTGGTAATTCCAACCAAAAAGACCCCTTACGTCAGGGGTGTCAGAGTACTTTTTTGCCGCGGGCCACATTGCAGTTTCCTCTTGAGGGCCGTTTTGGCGAAACAATAAGAATGTTTCATCTCCCCCACATATTACATTTAGAACGCACAAAAACATTAATGAATAACTACGTTCCAAATCTGAAGTCAAGAATAATGACTTATTGTGATTTACATGGGACCATTTGAAATTTTGTTTGGGATTTTCGCAATCATCATGGAAATCGACATGCTAGATTTGCTTTCGCGGGCCGAATAAAATGATGTGACGGGCCAGATTTGGCCCCCGGGCCTTGACTTTGACACTTGTGCTTTAGGTGTACCATAAAGTGGGTGATAAAGATTCTCCAGCAAAAAAATAACAAAAAACAAACAAATAAATAAATACAGATAAATAAATATATAAACGAATAAATAAATATAAAGATAAATAAATAGATAGATAGATAAATAAATAAATAAACAGACACATATTTAAATAAATAACTGAAGTGACGAATTAATAAATAAATCACAAACAGATTAAGAAATAAATAAATAATAAAGAAAGAAATGATGAAATAAATACACGAATAAAAAAAATAATGAAATAAAAAATAAAGAAATGACGAAATAAATTCATACACGGATACAAAAAATAAAGAAATAATAAAGAAATGACGAAATAAATACATACACGAATAAAAAGAAAAATAAATAATAAAGAAATGACTAAATAAATCAACGAAAACAAAAATAAAGATATAAATACATAAATACCAAAATAAATACATAAATAAATAAACAGACAAACAAATACACGAATAAATATACAAATAAATACACGAATAAATACACAAATAAATACACAAATACACAAATAATGTACAGAAACAAATACATACATATATAAATAAATAAACACTATTTTATTTGGAAATCAAGGTTTAATTTTATATCATTCTATTCCGTGAGTACGCACGGAATTGGTTATCTCTGCCTTTCCGATAATGGCATTCATGCTAACTACCAACTACTGTCTCTGATCTACTTGTCTGATCTACTGTCTGAACTACTTGTCTCATGGATCCAAGTTTCCGGAATATATAAGGAGCCGTTGCAATTTAAGTTTACAAGTATTGTTTGGTTGCCGTGACCACCAAAGCAACATTATTTGCCCTAATCCCTCCATTCTGCATTACGATCACACCCACACTGCTATTGGAAAATGCACGTACAGTAAAGTCTCGTTATATCGATATTCTCGGGAGTCCGAAAAAAATATCGATATAACCGGGACTATCGATATATCCGACCCTGCACGCATGTAATTTTCTCCTTGCGTTCATAGAAATAGTATCGTAATAAGCGGTACTATCGATATAACGCGACTTTACTGTATTAAAAAACAAACACCCATACATATGATACGTGTTGAAAAAAAGCAGCCGTATGTGGCTAGAGTAACGATCAGCAAACGTTCCAAGGTAAAATGCACGTATGACTCACTGTTACGACTTCCCAGATTCCATGAGCTCACCTCCAGCGCAGGGCCTCCTGTAACCTCCTGTAAAACATCCATGTGATTTTTGACTTTTGACCTCTACTTACCGTCTTGACGGGAATCAAATTTATGTACGTTTTTCTGAATCATGATTTAATAGCCACCATTTTTGGAGTGTGCGCGTGTGTGCCATTCCTTTCATAAAAACTGTCCTGTGTATGTGTGTGTGTGTGCGTGCGTGCGCTTTAACGATAGTTTCCAATTAAATGACAATTCTTTTCTTTAAGTAAAAATGTAATAATACAATAAAAATACAATATAATACAATAAATACAATACAATATAAAAACAATACATTATAATACAATACAAAAACAATACAACAATACAAAAACAATACAGAAACATTACAATCCAATACAAAAACATTAAAATATAATACAATAGACAATGCAATACAATACAATATACAATGCAACACAATAAAATACAAAAACAATACAATATTATACAATACAAAAACATTAGAATTCAATACAATATATAAGAAAATAGAATACAAGACAATACAATATAAAAACAATACAATACAATACAAAACATTACAAAAAAACAATTCAATACAAAATATTAAAAAAAACAATACAAGGCAAAAACAATATAATACATAATAACACAATACAAAACATTACAATACAATAACAAAACAATAAAATAAAATACAAAAACAAAAATAATACAACATGATACAACACCACACAACAGGACATGATACGATACAATACAATACGGTACGATACAATACGATACCAAAACTCTCAAACCGTTTCACGCACAGAAAGAAGCAAATGGATCAAGCCTTGCAAATATGCTGCTTTGTTATGTGACTTGCAGTGAAACGTTAAGCCTATAGTTTTATCATTTGCGAGCCACGGTCCGCTCTGGATCACTTGCAATCCTAACAGGGTTACGTGATATCAAAACAGTGATGGATAAATTGGCCCTTCTTTTTATGCCACTGCTCAATGCATCCACCATACCCGATATTCGGCTCAAGCAGAATAACTTCCCCAAAATGAGCTGTGAAACCCTAATTGGGCCACCAATACGTAAATGAGTCATCTTGAAAGACCACAATAAAATCCATACTTTTTAGTCCGCCCCGTTTCCCATAACATGTAGCGAAATGCAGACCGGCTGTGTGAAGACAACGCCGGTCCGCTCCAGTTCGGATCCACTCAGCACATTTTCCGTCTTCTATCCGTAAATGCCCTTATGTGCCATTCTCTTGCGTAGGTACTCCGCCTTGTTAGCGTCAAACAACACGCTATCCTCGATTCATCTTCGGCAAAACAGATGAAAATAATGAATAACAAATGCTCAGCGCTGGCTGTTATCAACTCGGCAGGTTTTTCATAAGTCAACCTTGCGCTGCTTCCACCTTCCCCATTGAAACTCACTGGGAGACTTGCGTCAGCACAGACCCGCGAGACATCGTCGTCCCTGTTTCCTGGTGTTACTGAGACCCGGAACAAGATATATGCTAGTGTTTAACAAGAATTTTACAACCCAGCAATGAGCTAGAAACCCGATAACCTGCTGTGAATGCACTCATGGGCCCTTGATTCTGGTACTGCAGAGTCATGGAAGACACCCAAAATCTGAGACCTCCTCTGTCCATCAAAACTATCCAGTCAGTACATTCTGTCCTGTTCCTGTTAAATGTTCACACATGCTAGTAAATGTCAATAACGATTTTAGGCAACAGCTTGGAGCACTGTCGCTTAAACAAAGAGGCGGATTGTTTTGTTGTTGTTGCGTCTCTTTGACTCACGCAAACATATGTTTATTGTTTAGGACATTTCTGTTCAAATGTCAATTATTGCCATTGTTTAAATAAAATTGCTCGCAGGCACTAAATGCAACGCGTTCGTTTTTTTGGGACCATATTATAAGCGGGATTTTGGCTTCTGTCTTTTTTGTTTTGCGTTTTTATTTCATACATATTGCCAGAAGTATATTTTCCTCACTACAGCGATAACTTGGCTTACGAACTTAAATGGTTCCCAGACAGAGTGTGTAAGGCGAAATGTGTGTATACCAAAAAATAATTTCCCAGAGGAAACCATTAAAATGTGTGTAATCCGTTCGCAGGTCCCTATAAAACATAATTTTCTACTTTCTAAGCCTTAAAACTACGCAAAATATACCTCATTATATGTATAATAAATGTGCGATGGTATTATAATTAAAGTAATAAACTATACTGTATAATAAAGTTGTTTTATTTACCATTGTGATGGTCATTGATGGCTTGATGGAATGGTGTGGCCGGTTTCATCAGCATTAAACACTTGATGAGGACTGTCACCTTCTTCTCTCACCATCTTGAGGAATGATCCCTTGTAGGTGTTTTCTCTGGGATAATTTGATCTAGTTCCTCATCAATTATGTTCTGTTTAGCTGGGTTGATAGCTTTTTGCATCAAGTGTACAGATGGCTTGTGAGGATTGTTTGTATAGCCTGACTGATGGGATATTTTAACTTTGCAGTCTACACTCTGCCTTTGAACTATCTAAGTTGAAACTCTCACTGTTGTGTGCCTGTCTCTTTAATGTTTAAACCACCACCCCCCTCACTGCTGCGTTCTGGACCAATCACGTTGCTTTAACCGAAGACTGGGGGCAGGGAATAAAGGGCAAAAACAATTGGCTGCCATTTTGTTGTTAGAAGAACAGGCTCGGTCTTGAACGACACATCACTCATTGAGTCAGCTCTGATGTATTAGAAGCCTCTCATTTTATGGGTCTTTTTTTTAAACTAACTTAGTTTTTGGGAATTCACGTTTTCTACGACTGAGTGTATATGGTATACTGCTTGGATGAATTTCGGGACTCACAGAATATTGAGATTTATGCCTACATAAACATTCAATTAAGAAACCTTAGACTCTCTTCTTTCATCATAAAAAAAGAGTTAATTCCTAAGTTACATGGAGTTATCTGAGCTTGAAATGGGGCGGCTGTACAAAATTCAATACATACATATTAATTTATATAGCGCTTGAACAGCTGAAGCAGTAACAAAGCGCTAACATGGATAAAAGGCAAATGCTGCCCCCTCGTGGAAGGGAGGTCTAACCAGCGCTTTATCGGAACCCCTCGGAAGAAGAAAAAAAACAACAAATCCGGGAATGGCGTGCCACAACACACTTGTCAATACCTGAGTAAATTCGGGAATGGCAGTGAATGAGTTAATGAATAACTAGTTTTCAAATTTGAAATAAAAAAATTATAACTGGTGTTGTGGTTTACATTTAACAATTTGGTTTGCACTTCAGCAAGTATAGTGGAATTTCACAAGTTTGATTTGTGTTTACTGTTTTTTCCGATGTGTATGGTGCACCCAAAAGCCTTCAAGCTTCAAGCTTCAAAAGATGGCCCTGCGCTTTATACGTGGATGTGCCCTATATATAAGTAATGTCGAACCGCAACAGGTCTTGCAATGGCTGTCAGAAGCCATGACTCCATTTCTCCCTGTAGAAGAAATAGTGCGCAACCCTTGCCTCTACTGTAGCTGTGTGAACTGAATTTTGTTGAGCTGTGAATAAAAAGGGGGGGGGGGATGCTGTAACAAGAGAAAGGTGATGACAACATTGATTTAAGTCCTTACCGAGTGGAAAAAGGAACAGTAATCTTCACACGGAGACCACGCGTCTATTATTTCATTTTCATTCATCCACTTAGCTCAACGTATGCACATTTCCCTTTAAATCTCCAGAGAAGTGAAGGAAGCTAAATCTGGAGCATATTGGAACGGTAGAATATACAACGGAGGCCCACCATGCCGTCATCTCAGCGGACAGACTGCGGACAGACCAAAAACAGTTTAGCTTATCACAGCTGTGCTAACTCAAGTGGGCTGGAACAAATGACTGATTTGGTCATTTGGGGCGCAGGGATTCTTGCTGAGAGCAGCATCTGCGCCATGTTGCTCCATTCCAGCATTTGCCATTTTTCACAGACAAACCAAGTGGCTGGGAAAGTATGAATTGGAACCACACAACCTTTGCTCTGCGCTACTTGCAAAACGATCCTGCCTCTCATTGTACACCAACTCTGTTCAAAAACGATCCCATAAGCAAGTTTTTAAATGTTTACCAGTCCTTGTTAATATACATCCAGCGTCCAGGGGTCATGATGGCCGAGATGGATGCCATTTCCAAAAAACAAAATCCTTGATTGGCAGGGATTCCAAATTGTAGATTATTTTGGGCTTCCACACATGACTTGTATACTACAGTGCAAAATCCGTTTTGGATTCGAATAGCCTTTATTAGTCTCACAGTGGAGAAAATTACATTTCACAGCGGCAAAGTTATGGAAGGAAGAGGAAAGGAAAGGAAGAAGTAGAAAAATAAAATACAGGAGCTGCTGGAAAGAGCAGTCACTGTCGCGGCGCCATTTTGAAGTCAAAATAAATAAATAAATAAATAAATAATATGGCAACACAAAGACACAGTGATTCAATCTTTTTCTGCATCCTCTGAAACAGTTCTAGATGAAATAGGAGAGGACCAAAACGTCCTTTTCATCAATGGATCATGGACATGATGCTGAAATGTGCACATCTGCTACAAGCTAAATGTTGAAAGCAAACACGAAGCTGTAGCATTCATTGACGAAAGAGATTGTTTCACATCTCCTGCCCCACGTAAACCCGCTTCAATTCCAAACCGCGACAGTCCCACATACGCATAGGCTATTTTCTTCTCATCGAGGGCTCCTCGAGGGATGCATCCATCCAGCTGCAGACTGACCAACAGCACAATCGCCCCAGATCTGTTCAGCAATAACAGTGGCACCGACATCCCTCCCAATCAAAAACAGTGCTGGCATATTTGTCTTGCCGAAAAGGTGCAACCGCTCAGCACAGTCTGCTCCTTGATGAATTTTACCCTCACCAAACAAACAGTTTTCGGACGAAAATAAGACTTCCTGAATATTCAGTGCGAGTCTTAAAAGGTAAAATATAGCTATATAATCTTTGTAAAATACGCTCAGTAGAAGTCTCATCTCATCTCATGTCATTTTCCGTGCCGCTTATTCCTCATTAGGGTCGCGGGGGTTGCTGGAGCCTATCTCAGCTGTCTTCGGGCACGAGGCGGGGGACACCCTGAATTGGTTGCCAGCCAATCGCAGGGCACACAAAGACATACAACAGTCACTCTCACACTCACACCTCGGGACAATTTGGAGTGGTCAATCTGCCTGCCATGCATGTTTTTGGAGTGTGGGAGGAAACCGGAGGACCCAGAGAAAACCCACGCAGGTCCGGGGAGAACATGCAAACTCCACACAGGGAGGCCGGACCGGGACGCGAACCGGCGACCTCTGCACTGTGCAGCCGGTGTGCTAACCACTCGACTACCGGGCCGCCTCAGTAGAAGTCATTAGAGGAAATTATTATTATTAACTTGTCTTTTGAGTGGCATTACCTTGCATCAAACATACAAACCAAAACTAATGAACACCTGACTTGGGTGGCTTTGAGATTCGCTTCACTTTTTAAACAAAATACATTTTTTAATCCTTGAGGAATACAAAAGAAGTATAAATTACCAAAAGCTGATCTGGCAACCGGCTAGATGATTCGAAAATCACTCTCCGAGTTATCATTTAATTTTCTTTTTCCTCCATAAACTTTAATCACTGTTGTGATTGCGTGAATCGGATTAGCTGTCGAGAACAAGCCAAGCCTGAGTCTCCCATTCAGTCAAGATGGAGAAATGGGGGTCTGGGGGGGGGGGGGTCCAGAAAAAGTGCCAAAGAGGAGCCCCAAAAGAACTCCGCATGTTGATGGGCTGATGGTAAGGGGAGTGGTTTCTCGATCCTACAAGGCTTCAATAAAAGCCACTTGTGTGGACCTCCGAGGAGCCTTGCACTTTCCAGTAGCATCAAAGGCATCTGTTACACCGAAAGAGACAGACACTACAGCCTTAATTTTTTTAAAGAAATTTTAAAAAAATTGTTTAAAAGAACTTTTAAAAATCATTTTAATTCATTTGTCAATTTAAGAGGGCCTCTTTTGTATAAAAAATAACAAAAATGAGCAGTTTGCTGTGCTTCATCATATTCTCCTTGACCCTGGCTGGCATTGCTTACAGTCATCCGACAGCATATCCAGGTAAGATTTCAATTTGTATCCCCTTTAAAGTGATACATTTGTTATTTTAAATCAAAAGTGAACGAACCGTGTAATGAGCAAAATACTTCCACACAGCAGGAGGGTTCACCAAAGGTTTGTGGGGTTGGTAACACACAGCGACGTTGGCTTTATGCCAGTAGACCACCACATTTGGGAACAATTCGGGAATAAATCGCCATTGTGGTCGGCGTTCACGTTCGCAAAGTTAGATCTTGCTCTGTGAAACAGGAAGTTCATTATATATATATATATATATATATATATATATATATATATATATATATAAATTTAAATTTCTATTGTTATTTTTTTTAATCAGTCAGTCACTTTGCTAGCTAGTTTGGTTATTCATTTGGACCATCTATTGGTCGACTCTAAAATTGAAATAGCATTGATTGTTCGTTAGATGCAATAAAATGAGTGTATTTTCATGAACAAAAAATATGTTGAAAAGTAGTATCATTAAATATGGTAGGTTCATACTCCACACACACCCAAAAATCTATATATGTTATTTTATGTTGCGAGTTGATTTAATGCACTTCTAGCATCATCCGCATGCTAATTGCTGACTCAGCGTCGGCGGGATAGCCAGACAACTTTGTGCTATTCAGAGTTGTCTGAGGGAGGGACAACACTGGGAAGTAGTGAAGTTTTTTTTCTTCTTCCAAATGTTCCCACAACAACCAGTGAGCGCAGGAGAGGGGGGGGATGGGCGGCACTATGAGAAAGCGCTTGTTTAATGAGCGAACATAAGCTTTGAACCAGGAAAACGATAGCAGGCTTTTACTACTTTCTCATTTTCAAAGCATTATTGTAAATAAACCAGTGGTGGGCCGTCAGGGACTGCAAGGCCTGCTCTGCTGGCCTTAAAATATGTGAATCACTGACTGATGTTAATTACGTTCTGTCCATGAACTCTTATTAGATAATTGAAAATTGTCTTTCAGCTACATTTCATTACTTTTCCCCTGTTGCATCATTTATTACAAGGGTCAGGAATCTACCTGGATGCCTTCACAGTCAATTCTGGAAGCCTTCACAATCAATTAAGATTGGCTAGTCGCTAGCCAATCATAGTATCACTAGCCGCTAGCGATACTAGCATACTGGCCAGAGTTAGCACACTGTATCTGGAGCGAGCTGCATAATCAAATACAGTAAAGTCTCGTTATATCGATATCGGATATATCGATAGTCCCGGTTATATCGATACTATTTCTATGCACGCACGGAGAAAATTACATGCAAACAGGGTCGGATATATCGATAGTCCCGGTTATATCGATATTTTTTCGGACTCCCTTGAATATCGATATAACGAGACTTTACTGTATATTGTTGTGTTGATTTAATCACGGTTTTGTCAACCCACAATGGCTGAAGAAAGGGAAGAAATTGATTTGGTAGTAGATAAACTGTTCAAGCCATTTTCAAGACTGACTTTTGAAGAAGAAATGAACATTAATAAGATTGGACATCTCCCAAGCTAGCAAAAATAGCAAATATTGCACTTTTATGAGGTTATCATGAATCCACACGTTCATCGTGAAAATTCGAAGTTTAATGACAATATTTCTTAAGTTTCTTCAAGTCACACGTTATTTCCTGACCGACGGCACCCTCTAGAGGACGTGTAGTAATATCACAGCACACTCAAGGCTGGTTGAGTCAGACATAGCACTACTGAAGGCCCACCACTGTAAATAACATTTATTCATTTTATAGCAAAATTATAAACAATGCAACCGACACCAATTACTATTTGCCGTACGCATGTCTGCTAACAGTCACAGAGAACAGACATTTTATTTTTTTCTACAAAGATTCCTTTGCATGGGACTTTGTGGCCACATGCTAATGGCGAGAGGAAAAAAGAACCAGACTCAATTATATCTGGAATAATTTCTAAATGAACTGGGCAATTCTGAAATGTAAATTTCTGCACTGCGAGACTAATGAAGGCTAATCCAATGTAATCTGATGTTATCACCGCTACTCTGTAGTTCATAAAAACAAATTGTTAGCCACTCCTGTTAGCACTCATGCAGCGCATCTGGTAGAGCAACACAGCTAGTCCACCTGCTCACAGTGTGCCCCCTGTCCACTTCGTGACTCACTGCCACACTCAAATCATTTTGGCATAAACTGCCACAAAGTAACGAGCGTCCTGACAGAAACAGAGTCACAATCGACGGCCAAATGTGTCAAACCGCATACTGAACGATAGCCAAATAACACTTTTCCGTAAAAGTCTGTTAAGTGTGATTCCAGCTAGGAGTGTTGGTCTTTGGTCGCTAGTGCTGCGTTGTGGGCCACTCAAAAATGGCCGCAATCCAAATCCGGGGCTCAAATCGTGTTTAGGTTACCAAATCAGACAGCGAAGAGGCACACTTGCTTTTTACTTATCTGCTCATAAATTGTGAGGGAAATCTGACACGACAGGTCGGCGAGCAGGGATTTGCGTGGACTGTCAAGTAGGCACCAACCCGCGCCACTGTGCTGTACCCGCTTTCTATATTCGTGCTCATTATTCATTACCAAAAGCGTGTACAGTATTGTAATTAGTGAAGAGGTTTGGACGTGCGTTGATTTCCCCCAGCTAGGCTTGTTAATTATCCTGCCAAATCGACACAAACAGGCCAGCACTGAAGGAGTGAAAAGTTCAAGGTTGTAATTTTCAAGCATCATCAATAGTTTACTAATCAATCACAGTCATAGATTTGAAATTTACAAATGAATCCAAATTATTTAATGAATACCTTAACTCATTCACTGCCATTCCCGAATGTATTTGGGTTTTGAAAATATGTGGAACACCATTCCCGAATTTGTATGGATTTTGCTTTTTCTTGCGGGGGTGTGGTGAGAACGCGCTGGTCAGACCTCTGGCAATATTTTTTGCCCTTCAACGAGGATGCAGCATTTGCCCTGTTTAAAGCCGCCCCCATTTCAAGATCAGATAACTCCAGATCCATATAATTTAATTCAGGTTATGTTTTTTTCATGCTTGGGTGCCGATAAAACGCTGGCCATGACCTCTGGCAATGTTTTATTCTTTTTCACAAGGAGGCAGCATTTCCCTTTTTTTCCACGCTAGCGCTTTGTTCCAGCTTTAGCTATTGTTAAAGCGCTATAGAAACCAATATGTATTTTATTGCATTGTATTTTGGACAGCCGCCCTCATTTCAAGCTCATATAACTCCAGACCCATATAATTTAGGAATTAACTCTTTTTTCCTGATGAATGTCTGAGGTTTCTTACGCTGCATCGAATGGTTATGTAGTCCTAAAACTCAATATTCTGTGGGTCCTGCAATTTCAGTGAAAATGCCAAAAACCCTGGCACTGGACTGGACACATTTTTGCACATGTCTGTGAATTAAAAGGCCGATTTACAAATTCTGAAGTCGAATTGTGTGACCGAGAATCACATCTGGAGAGTCCATTTTCATGTAATGTCGTCTGCTCGAGGATTTAAAAGCTGGTTAGTCAATCGGAATCCCTCAGGTTTTAAGCACACTTCATGAAACGGGCACTCATGCAGAGTATTTATGAGGCCTGGTAAAGATTTGCGTCATTCTTTGCAACACAGTCCACCCCCCAAAAAAAATTACTCAAAAGATGCTTGGTTGGAAATTGTGTTGACGAGTCACGTTGGACATAAATTGAGTTTGGTGAGGCGTGTTCTGGTTTAATTTGAGCCAGACTGAACCTGGAAGCAATAGGGGTTGAATGATAGCTCAATCTTAACAATGTAACAACCACTGAACAAGTCCAGCTATGTCTACTGTGTGGTCATAATTCAGTACTGGGCTCTTTGGATTCACTTTCAGTGCTAATAATTTAAGTGTTAGCATGCATTAGTTCCAGATTATCTGTAAACGTGTTCGTGCATATGAATATAAAAGACATAATAAGATATAATATAATAAAAAACAATAAAAAACAAACAAAAAACAATAAGTAATTAACAATAATTAATAAACAATAAGTAATAAATAATAGGATCGGATTGGATTTGCCTTTATTAGTCTCGAGGTGGAGAAATTTACATTTCACAGCAGCAAAGTGATAATAATAAATAACAAATAATAAATAATAAAATAAACAATAAATAATAAATAAATAAATAATAAATAATAAATAATAAATAATAAATAATAAATAATAAATAATAAATAATAATAAACCTCCGATATTGGATTGGATTATCCTTTATTAGTCTTGCATTGGACTCACACTTAATTTTCAAATTCCTTTCAAATTTTTTATATGATTCCATAAACAAATGAGGGGGGGTGTATGAGACCACATACTATACGATGCATACTATATTAATGCACCTGAAACTAAATTATCTCCCATGCAATTTTATATACATATTATTTTAATCTGTCAATTACTGAGCTAGTGTGAGCTAGTTGGGTCTTTCATTTGGTCAACTCCAATATTTAAATAACATTGATTGTTTCTTATATGCAATAAAATTAAAGAGATGTATATGCAGCGTATAAGGCGCAGGGTCAACTTTTGAAGAAAATGAAGGCTTTTGGGTGTGCCTTATACACCGGAAAATAGGATATAGTAAATAAATCTGGCACGATGGATACTCGCAGGGCCAGATTCTTCCAGTTTACTCCGTGCAGGAAATCTCGTAGTTTCCGCACTATAAGGCACACCTAAAAGCCTTCGATTTGTTCAAAAACTGACCGTGAGCCTTATATATGGAAAAAGTTTTAAATTATTAATTGAAAAAGTTGCGCTTCATAATGCGGTGCGCCTTATGGTCCGGAAAATATGATATTTTTCTGCTAAACATCCACTAGTCCCAACAACGTTCCAACGGAATCATCCGAAATCTAGAAGGTACTTTTTCAGAGTGGCTCACAGCAGTTCCTGACTCCAATTACCAAACTGGTTGAAGGGCTGTACCTGTGGAGACAAGGGGTCAAGGGGTTGTGTACATCTGTCCATCTGGGGCTTATTATTGCCAAGAGTGGGGCACTGCGGTTTGGCTGCTTCAGTACCACTTATCCAACCTCCGTGAGGTCAAAAAATTGTGATTACAGAGGTTGTGGGAACCCAAAATAAATGAACTGCCATTTGGATGGTGTGCTGTTTGTCGTAAAGGAATATAGTCATTTTGCTGATGTGTTGTGTGTGTTGGAAGTTTTGTTTATATCTGTTTCAACTCAAGCTCTGGCAGAACCATGAAAAGACGAACTCAACTTTTCTAAGTACGTTCAACCATTTCATCTTTTCTATAGTGAAGGTGATGGCCGACCTCGGAGACAACGTTATTTTGCCCTGCCATCTCCCGCAAAAAAGCCACAGCTTCTTGAGCGTTGGCATCCGAGTCAAGTGGACCAAGGTAGCGGAGGATGAAGCCCTGAACGAAGACGTTCTGCTTTCCATGGGCTTCCATAAGAAAGCGTACGGAAGCTTCGAGGATCGCGTCTACCTGGTGGAGAACGATAGCGACGACGCGTCCTTGGTGATCACCAACGTTTCCATGGTTGATGCCGGAACCTATCGTTGCGAGATCATCAACGGCATGCGAGATACCATTCAAGATATTGGCCTGGAGGTTCAAAGTGGCCTCAGTGATGGTAAATTGATTTATATTACCTAGCTGTTTGATTTTTGTGGTCCTATACTTTGTTAAACTCATTCACTGCCATTCCCGAATTTATTCCGATCAAGCGCTGGTCAGACCTCTGGCAATGTTTTGCCCTCCCACGAGGGGGCAGCCTTTGAGTTTGGTCGAGCCGAAAAACCGAAACAAATGTCATTATAATCAATGTAATCAATGTCTGCTTTTTATTGTTGGTTTTTTAATCGTGACTGAACAATACAAACACGCCTGCTCACAATGCAACGCTACATGAGGATAATGTGTCGGTCACAATGAAACGCAACACAAGGAAATGACGTATAAGCAAGCGTCCGGGAGTCAATAGTGCATTTAGGTGCGCTCAGTTTGGTTTAGAACAGAGTTTTGATTGTAAACCGAAGCATAAAAAAATGTGAAATTTTTGGTCAAGAACCAAATTGGTCGAAAACAGACGTTCGAAAACCGAGGTTTAACTGTACAGTGATACCTCAGCTTACGAACTGAATTGGTTCTCATAAAGTGTGTGTAAGGCAAAAAGTTCACCTGCTAAACATTTATTTCCCATCAGAACAGAAAAATGAGAATAATCCGTTACCAGGTCGCCATAAAACATTATTTTCTATTAAATAAGCCTTAAAACTACACAAAATATACATTATTTTACGTATAAATGTGCTATTGGATTGTAATTAAAGAAATAAACTGTACTGTATAATAAAATCGTTTTATTTACCTTTGTGAGTGAGGGTATTATCAAGAGGAAACTCCATCAACGGCCATCACAATGTCCCTGCTAGCTACTTTTCGTTAATTCAAATCAACAGAAGTTTTTCAACCTCTTCTGTTGCCTGAGACCGTTGCTTAGACAACACAGAAACACTCTTAGCCACACGTAGCAAAGGTCGACTTAGCATACTGGTACTGGGACGCAAAGTCATACAAACGTACACCTTGTTCGTGTATTTCGATGATCTCCTTCTTCTGCTCGACCGTAATTTTCTTTTGTGTCCTCTTCAGCTTAAAACTAGCCTGTGGTGGGGTCTTTTTCGGTCCCATAATAGCAAAATTACTCCACTCGATAGTAAACCACGTCTGCACTCAAAGGGGATGTGGAAAACTAGTCCGCCAGCCATCGTGGCGCCGTTTGGTTTGGTCCGTCCGCCGAAAAGTAGTTCATATGCCAAGATTATATTCTCACGGATTTAATGTTCGTAAGGTGAAAAGTTCGTGAATTAAAGTGTTCGTAAACTGAGGTATCACTGTATTTGGCCATTTTGGACTGTTGGAGAGTTGTCCACTGCATCAAATTCAGGCACGCTATAATGCCCTCACTACCTTGCAGCAATCCTTTGTTGTTCCAACAATATTTTGAGAGTCACCTATGTTGTACTGACAGAAATGGAGGACATTTAGTGCAATTGTTTGAATGGTCTTTCCCCCCCCCCTAACAGGTGTGGTGTTCCCCTACTCTCCACCACTCGGCCGCTACAGCTTTCCCTTCGACAAGGCTGTGCAAGCTTGTTTGGATCAGGACGCGGTAGTCGCCTCCTTTGACCAACTCTTTGAAGCCTGGAAGGACGGCATGGACTGGTGCAACGCTGGCTGGCTGAGGGATGGCACCGTGCAGTACCCCATCACAAAACCGAGAGTACGTTGCGGTGGGGCCAACAACAGACCCGGCCTCAGGAACTACGGCAGGCGTAACAAGTACATCAGTCGCTTTGATGTGTTCTGCTTTGCCAGGCCATTAAAGGGTGAGTATTAAGGCTAACGTTTGTACATTTTTGGACCCAGCAAATAAACATAATAATAATAATAATAATAATAATAATAATAATAATAATAATAATTTTCATTTATAAGCGCCTTTCAAAACTCTCAAGGTCACTTTACAGTCACAGGATCAGTTTTTCTGTGGTTGAGCAGTGGCAGTCACATGCACCAGTCACATTCACTTAACCGGGAATAACTCAAATTGCTCTTCCATGAACTGATAAATTTGTAACCTGGCTAATGAGCTCTCCCTGTGAATGAGTTTCAAGTCGTAATTTACTCCGGTGGTAGTTTCCCAAGTCCTAAATTCTGTCCAAGACCAGATCTCCTCGATGAAGATGACAGTTTAAAGGGCAACCAACGTCACTTTTTTGTTTTTTAACTGACATCAGAAAAACGTTTTATAGCATCTAAAATACCCAAAACATGCAGTATGATATTTTTAGTCAAATGCAAAACACCAACAAAAATGACTTAAAGTGTCCAAAATCTGCAAAAAATTGAGCTGCGAATTGAGCATTTTCAGAAAGTCTCGCCCCCAGTTCGTGATGTCACACCAAGACGTCTTGCATTGCAGCAGAATCAAAACAATGGCTTCAGATTCGGAGAATGCGCTCTCTTGTTACACATCCAGTTATGAATATGATTCAAATAGTTCTGAAGAGGAAAGCATAAATGTTTACAATCGATTAAAGAATTATATGTGCCATTTTGAGGCAACATTGGGGGAAAATCTATCACCCAAAAAAAAGAGGCACACAATGGCGACCTCCAGTGGCCACCTCCGCTTCCACAGGCTGATAAATTCCTTATATGGAGCTTGGACGCCCTCTTCTGTCGGCTTTTGGGTGCAACACAGTTCTCAGACCAAACATGTACAGCAAAATCCATTGACGTTGATGAAGGACATAGCTATATATAGCTATATGCGGTGGAATCTTATTAAAATACACCCAGTAGAAGTCATTTGAAGCAATTTTACAAATTATGTACACAACTTGTCGACGTCGGTTGTCCTTTAACTTGCAGTGTGTGTTAAACTTAGATTGACCTCAGGCCATCTGCGCCTTTTATTTGGTTGGGTAGCGAATCATGAAACTTTTAAATATGATAACTTCTTATTCTGTCTAATCTCTATCAATGAGTTAATTGGTTCTAGATTTCAAGCAAGGTAGTCCACATAGCAAATTAAAATTTACTAGTCAACAGATGCTTTGTTGCCAACTCTAAATTGTCACATGACAATTCCAACATTCAATTTGACTGAAACTAATTTTTCCCGATCAAATGTTGATTGGTCTACTCCACCGCAGGACATTTTTACTGGCTGTTCCAGACTGAAAGGCTCAATTTCCATGAGGCCGTCCAGGCTTGCTCCGACGACGGCGCAGAAATTGCCAAAGTGGGTCACATATTCGCCGCTTGGAAGCTGGAAGGCTACAATCGTTGCGACGCCGGCTGGTTGGCCGACGGTAGCGTCCGCTACCCCATCTCCAGACCTAGCAAGAACTGCAGCCCCACAGAAGCTGCCGTGCGCTTTGTTGGATTTCCAGACAAGCAAGAAAAACGCTACGGTGTCTACTGCTTTAGACCAGAGCCTTGAGGAGACCTGGTAAAGCCTACATCACTAACCAAAGAGCTGCAATAACAACCTAAAATTTCCAACAACAACAAAAACGTACCTAATGTTTGGATTTTGACCAAAATCAACATTAGAAAATTAAAGGACATACCACACAATATCCAGTAGAATACAATATGCGATGTATCCAGATCACCAATTTGATGACAAGGAGTTGTTTTTTCTTCTCCACTGAGTAATGACGGAATGCTCAAAGTTCAACGCTGCTATGATTGTGCAAACATTGAATCCATACCTTTTTTTTTTGATAATACAACATTGCGATATTTTCAGCAAATGTCACCTTGCATATTGACTAAATTTTGGATTCCACGTCTGTGCAGCAGTTTACATATTACTTTGCATCGTCTTTTTCTTTCATTTCAAGCAGATGGTGCTGTTTGCATGCTTTTTTCGTTTTATTTCACAGGTAAAAATGAATGTAAACGACTTTGTGATTTCGTTGGAATAACGAAACAATTATATTCTTTTATGTTTAAAAATCTTGTGTTTTTTTTTACATTTCTCTTTCTTTTTTTTGAAACAATTCTGACTTCATTTTCCTACAAAACAATTTTTTAAGAAATAATGAAATATAAAACATGTTATTTCACGTTGTGGAGTTCTTCTTCCCCAAAAACAACGAATATATACCGTACACATTTTTTTTAATGTCATAAAACTTAAACACGCAATTAAAAGGACAACCCACACCATTTTTTGTTTCCTAACTGACATCAGAAAAATGTTCCAAATAGCATCTAAAATACCCAAGACACGCAGGCTGATATTTTTAGTCAAATGACAAACATCAATAAAAATGAGTTAAATAGTCCAAAAACTACTTCAAAATGAAAAGAGCTCAGAAAGTTTCAGTTTCAGATGGTCCCGCCCCCTTGTTCGTGACAAGACGTCTTGCCTTGCTCAAGAATCCAAACAAAGGCTTTAGATTCGGAGAAGATGCTTTCTTGTTACTCATCCAGTTACGAATATGATTCAAATAGTTCTGAAGAGGAAAGCATACATGTTTGCAATCGATTAAAGAAGTCCTTCCGTATCAATTCAAGCAATCAGGACTCCAATGTAATGTCCCAGAAAATGCACAAGATGGCGCCCAAGCTCCGTTGGAAATGGGTTGATTTGTCTAATGGGAATTTGTGTCAACTAGTATCAAATAGTAGTCTTGGCGCAACACACAACGATTCACCATTGTGTTATTTATGTGTTTCCCCGCCACTCCAACCATGACGATGGCCACGTGGGCTCTCTTTTGACAAAATGAAGTCATTACATTATATTTATTATTATTTATATTATATTACATTAGTAATATAGAAATGTATTGGTGAAATATACATGGATGCCTAGTCAACATAACTTATAGACAAATATCCTTTTCGGAATCCATTCATATATACCACTACAGCATTCTGCATCCAAAAAAAAAGAATGATGGGTAAATTCATCAACACATTTTTCCTTGGGTCTACATTTATGCGCTTCTTGTGTGGCACCACAACACAAAAAAAAGCAGAAGGACAAAAAAAAAAAAAAAACATGATACTTGTAAAAACATTAGACACTCACCGAGCTGAAGTCTTGTACTGTGTCACAATTGAAAGTTCTTTTCTGGCCAGGTGTCAAACTCCATCATACATGTTTTCCAATTCTTCCTGTTACAACACACCTGAATTAAGGTGTGACAAACATCAGGTTTGTGTGGTGGAACCAGGGAGGTCAAGCAAGATACACAAAATTCAAAATAACATGGTTCAAAGAAACAGGGAATAAACTCCTAACAGACAGAAACGCAACATGACAGAAGAGCGCCTTGATAGTTAAAATGAATAGAAAAAACGGGAAGAATCCAGAGAAATAAATACCAGCAATCTAACGAGCTAATGAGGAACACCTGCGAAAGACATGAGTGGCTGGAGCGAGCTGATTGGTTGACATAAGAGGCAATGCTGACAACAATAATAATAATAATAATAATAATAATAATAATAATAATAATAATAATAATAATAATAATAATAATAATAATAATTATTATTATTATTATTATTATTATTATACATTTCATTTATAAGTGTGTTTCAAAACTGAAAAATGAGTTGATGTGTAAAACGAGACACCAGGAAAACAAGTTAATCTAATGAAAAAAAGGGAAAAAATGTATAGAAAACATGTAGGATATAATAATAATAATAATAATAATAATAATAATAATAATAATAATAATAATAATAATAATAAATCAGAATCAGAATCAATCAGAATCAGAAATCCTTTCGGCTTTTCCCATCAGGGGTCGCCACAGCGAATCAGTGTACTGCATTTAGCCCGGTTTTGTGCATTCTTTTCTTTCGCACCAGCTACCTTCATGTTGCCATGACAACAAAAATCTAATTTATTTGCGCTTGTTGTTTTGTCAAAGTGTTTATTGTTTCTCTGTGAACCTGTATATTCATGTTTTTCTTAAAATCCTCCCCAAAACTTTGTTTGGAATAATTTGTCATGGATCACTTCCGGTTCCGTATCACGTGTTTCAATGAGCGAGAGAAATTGCTCGACAGAATGATACCGTCTGTTCTACGTCTTTAAAGTTTATCTACTTCCAAGGTGCACGCGTTGCGCTATTAATTTGCTTATTGATGTCTAATCGAATACATTGTAGTAATGTCGATTGTTGTTTTAAATGTCTTTTTTTCGTTTTCACGGTGTTCCACAATAAACGTTTTGGACATCAGTATGTGGCGTCATCCTTGACCCGGGTAGATACAGATATCATGCAAAGTAAGTCTAATTGAGCCAATAAATGAAAGTCTAAGAGTAAACAGTCATTTCACCATCTCACTTGAAATATTTTATTGCCGGACTGTCAGGTAATTCAGTAAAGAATGGAACTCCCTGCACCACTCTTGATCGACAGCGCCATCTGCTGGTACGGGCACAAAACTGCCTTATGTGAAGGGCCACATTTCCTTTGGCTTGTCAAATGAAATGATACTTGTATAGCATACTTATTTACATATTCATTTTTATTTCTTTGGTGAGTTAAAAAGAGAGCTGAACAGGCTGACATCTTTTTAAGAAATTGGAGAGAAAAAAATCGTCCCAGACATTCACAGTGTGACACAAGTTATAAATATAAAAAGGATATTATGTGCACATTAAGGCTGAGACACTCATAAAGACATTCACAGACCAAACAAAATCACGTTTGCATTAACAAGAAAACATTTTGTGAATTTTTACATATTTGGTATTGGTAAAACAAAGGTTTTTCAGGAAATCAGGAGCATAGGGGAAATAAATTATATGCACGACTGCTTGAACAGGTGGTCTGCTCAAGTCTTTCGGAGAGTCTCAAAAAATACATTCTCTCAAGAAACGGCAAGGTGGAGCTCAGAAGCAGCAGATGACAGCAAAGTTCGGTGGTGTATACATTGAAACAGCGTTTTGCTTATTGTAAACATGTCGCAATTTTTTTTGCTACGCCTTTGATAGAAAGCCACCGGTGTGTATCCATGTCCCATTGGTCGATGGCTTTATTGATGTGCAACATCTAGCACGCATGGACCATATTTTCAAAATAAAATAGCTTTTATTCTCAACATAGAAATAATTAAAAAAAAAAAAAAAAAAAAATGTCCCGGCCAAACATCAAGGTTGGAATTTAGGTTGGTACCTTTGAAAGCTGCCTCCGCTAAAGCATTGCTTAAAAAAATAAAAATACAACAAAAAAAAAGTTGACTTTAACTCATTCACTGCCAGACATGGGCAAAAATGTGTCCACTCCAGTGCCAGGGTTTTTGTCATTGTCACTTGAATTCCAGTACACACAGAATATTGCGTTTTAGGACTAAATCAACATTCAATACAGCGTTAGAAACCGTAGCTAGGGCCTAAAATTAATTAATTAATAAGAATTAATTCCTAAATCACGGGTGTCAAACTCATATCACATCATGGGCCACATATGGCCTCGGGAGATGTCAAGTGGGCCAGAGCATTAAAATTATACCATATTTACTATAAATAACCAAAATACCGAAACCTGTTGAAAACACACCAAGCACAAAGGTTTCCCACGCATCTCTGTAAGAAAAATATGACGTGGTCCATTTTTCATTGAAAATTCTACACTCCTTATCTACTTTTCACCATTTGGATAATGCCATTTTGGCGAATGAGTGTGTTGAAACCGCGGTTGAAAAAGCACCACTCTGCCCCTAGTGGACAATCCTTGAGATGCACCTCATTAAAAAAATGAATTCCATATCGTTCGTGCATTTTTTTCCACTTTTAAATTATCCTGCGGGCCTGATCAAACCTCCTTGGGGGCCGGTATGTTTGACACCCCTGTCCTAAATTATATGGGTCTGGAGTTATATGAGCTTGAAATGAGGACGGCTGTCCAAAATACAACGCAATACATACTGTACATATTGATTTATATAGCGCTTTAACAACAGCTGAAGCTAGAACAAAGCGCTAACATGGAAAAGGGGAAACGCTGACCCCTTGTGGAAAAAAAAAAAAAAACATTGCCGTAGGCCACGGCCAGCGCTTTATCGGCACCCAAGCATGAAAAAACTAAACCCGAACAAATTCGGGAATGGCAGTGAATGAGTTAAAACAATTCAATTGGTCTAGAGTTAAACGACGGCAACGCCAACTGCTTTGTACTACGCTGTGTAATATTGTTGTCGAAGAGCATAAACAAAATGGTTTCCAATAACGTAAGCGCTATAAATTCACACCATTTTCACTTCAGATGGAATTGCGCAACAGTCATCTAAGAATGTAATGGCACTGTTGTATTTTTTTGACAGCCTAAAACCCAAATTATTTATTATTATTATTATTTTATTTATTTTTGCATTTCCAGTAGAAAGTAGAAAATATTCCTCCGCACAGGCCATGTTCGAAATCAGTGTCTCTCATTAGGCAAAGTCAGTTTTTTTAAAAGGCACTCCCTGTTGCTGCCGCTGCTCACCCGCAGAGAAAAATACCCTGTGACTGTAAAGTGTCCTTGAGAGTTTTGAAAGGCGCTTATAAATGAAATTTATTATTATTATAAGATTCCATCGTCATCTCCAATGTAGATCAACTAGGTTGTTTGTATTCCGTTTGTGCTTGTTCCTTCTTCTTATTTTATTTTTTAGTCCTCGATCCGCATTGGTCGTCACATCCCCTTGCGTTTGTGTTCCGGTTTATTTCTCCGTACCCTGTAAAGCCGATGGTTTAGACGAAAGACCTGTTGAGACGGCCATTGCCTGAAGTTGTTGATGCTGTACACCCTTGTGTGTTGATGTTTCCGGAAGAAGGTTCTTTGATAGTTGGATGCTGCAATGAAAAAAAAAAAGTGAAAAGTTAGCTCAGGAACTTCTGATTATAAATGAAGACTTTTGCTTTGCTTACGGTTCATGCAGGTGATTTTGGGAACGTCCCAGTGTCCGTTGCCACGACAACGGATGGTTGGGAGGTGCCTTTGAATGTATCCCATACCGCACCGGTACCTAACCAGCGAGTTGACCTCATAGCGTTCACGTTGCCTCCCGAACGTTTGTGCGTTTTCCACCAGAGGGGGCTGGTTGCATGCCACTGAGGAGAGCACGAGTTACTTAAATTGAAACTTGGAAATAGTGAAACTTGAATACAGTGGTAGCTCGGTTTACGAACCCCTTGGCTTACGAACTTTTCGGTTTACGAATGTTACATTTATGAAAATTTTACTTTGGCATACAAACTTTTTTCATACATGGATCATCGTACATCAATGAGTGATGTGTCGTTCGCGAACGAGCCCGTTCTTCTGACAACAAAATGGCAGCCGACTGTTTTTGTCCTCTATTCCCCGCCCCCAGTCTTCGGTTAAAGCCATGTGATTGGTCAAGAACGCAGCAGTGAGGAGGGAGGGGTGGGTTTAAACATTAAAGAGACAGGCAGACGACAGTGAGAGTTTCAACTTTGATAGTTCAAAGGCAGAGTGTAGACTGCAAGGTTAAAATATCCATCAATCAGGCTCCACAAATGACACGCACATTGATATTATTTTTGTTATTATTATTATTATTATATGTAATATTATTATAATTATTAACATAATTGATGAGGAACTAGATACAATTATCACAGAAAAAGCACCTACAATGGATCATTCCTCAATATGGTGAAAGAAGGTTACGTTCCTCATCAAGTGTTTAATGCTGAGGAAACCGCCCACTCCATTTCATCAAGCCATCAACGACCATCACAAAGGTAAATAAAACTACTTTATTTATACAGTACAGTTTATTTCTTTAATTATAATACCAAAGCACATTTATTATACATCAAATAAGGTATATTTATCTGTAGTTTTAAGGCTTAAAAAATTAGAAAGTAGAAAATTATGTTTTATGGGGACTTGGGAACAGATTATTCTCATTTTAATGGTTTCCTATGGGAAATTCATTTTTGGGATACACACTTTTCGCCTGACACACTCTGTCTGGGAACCAATTAAGTTCGTAAGCCAAGGTATCACAGTTTTTTTGTTACATGGGGCATGCAGTGGAGGAAAAAAAAAGTTGGTCGTGATCATCAGATTTTCTGCATCATTTTTGTGTATATGACATGTACCTGGGCCCTTCTTGCACGTGAAAGTGAGATGGTAGTTGCACGGAACGTCATTCCATTGGCCGTCCTCATGCCAGATCATCACCACACAGTCCTCACCCGAAGAGAAGAAACTGTCGGGCTGGCTGGGCCTCCAGTGTTCATAGTGCTGCAATTCAAGATGTACAAATGAGTGTAAGGTATGACGTCACGTACACAGAATATCGGGGGGGGCACCTGTGTGAGAATAGATCCACTTTTTTATTCCGTGGGGGGACCCTATCAATGAAATGTTCTAAATGACATCAAGGAGCATTAAGGATCATTCCAGTCATGGAAGTCCTCCAATTATGTGATAACTGGAGTGCTTGGCACCAATAATAAATGATGTTAAATTGATTTTTGTAGCATGAGTTTTAAATTAAACCCCCAATCTCCTAACTGGGCTGCATTGAAATGACTGTCAGATTTAAAGGACAACCGACACCATTTTTTTCTTTCCTAACTGACATCAGAAAAACGTTTTATAGCATCTAAAATACCCAAAACACACATGTTGATATTTTTAGTCAAATGAAAAACACCAATAAAAATGAGTTAAAAGTGTCCCAAAACTACTTCAAAATGATCCCAGAAAAGGCAAGTTTCAGAAGGTCACGCCCCTTTGTTCGTGACGTCACACCAAGACGTCTTGCATTGCTGGAGAATCAAAAGAATGGCTTCAGAATATGCTTTCTTGTTACTCATCCAGTTATGAATATGATTCAAATAATTCTGAAGAGGAAAGCATACATGTTTGCAATCGATTAAAGAATTTATTCCGTGCCATTTTGAGGTATCTGGAGGCGGGAAATGTAGCACCAAAAATGGTCAGAAAACAGCGACCAAGCTCCCTGTGAGGAATTAATCAGCCTGTTTCCACAGGCTGATAAATTCCTTACATGGAGCTTGGTCGCCCTCTTCTGGCTCTTTTTGGTTCAACATGACGTTTTCAGACCAAACAAGTACAACTAAATACATTGATGTGATGGAAGGACTGCTACAATGTGCCCTTTTTTCGGTGAGGGGCGTTCCTTCAGTGACGTCACATACGTCTTAACACGTAAAATATAGCTATATGCGGTGGAATTTTTGTAAAATACGCTCAGTAGAAGTCATTTGAAGCCATTTTACAAATTATGGACACAACTTGTCCGGAGACGTCGGTTGTCCTTTAAATTAAACCCCCAATCGCCTAACTGGGCTGCATTTAAATGACTGTCAGATTTAATCGTTGACATAACATGACATCACACGATCTGCGTACTTAACATAACAAATGTAACTTGGCCGATGCGCTGCTCATTTACACATTTATACAACGCGTACACACATCTGAAGTGCTGGAGGGTATTCGACGTGCAATTGATGCGACCTGCAGTCTTTCAGTAAATTGTGGCTTCAAACGACCATCTTCAAAGATGAGACCCCCAATGCACCCCCACCCCCTCCCGCCTCTCACACAATCCCAGCCCCCGACCTTACCCCACGTCTTGTCCCTGGGCCGTGCTACTCTGTCATTAGGCTTTACAAACATTGCTACTTCCTGCTGGCCTCGCTGGTAACAAATGTCATCAGCTGGGCAACTGTGCACAGCAGGGTGCCATCTCTCAAAATAATCAAACAAACTCTGATCAGCCTCACGGGTTTATTCCCCCTATTTTTAATTGGTGAAAGGGCCATTTTTAATGATTCTTTTTAAATGTGAACAATGCCAGAAAGAACACAAATATACTCTATTCACCATTTACCTTATGATGAATAATGACTTTATTTTTGCATTTTATATTTTTAGAAAGTCAAAATTTCAAACATTACATTTCAACATTTATGTTGGTCCAGTTTTTATATTTACCGAATGTGCATTCCATCTTTATTCCATAATTTCAAATACTTATGTTTTTTTTTTTAATTATTTTTATTTTAAAACTTATCTTTACAATATTGTAAGCTTTACATTAAGGAAAAACACTGCCATGTTTTTTTGGATGGGCCTTTTCTGTTCGTGTATTTTAACTCATTCACTGCCAGGTGATGTGCAAAAATGTGTCCACTCCAGTGCCAGGGTTTTTGTCATTGTCACTCAAATTGCGGGACCCACAGAATACTGCATTTTAGGGCTACATAAACATTCAATTCAGCATAAGAAACCTTACTCTCTTCTTTCATCAGAAAAAATAGTTAATTCCTAAATTATATGGATCTGGAGTTATATGAGCTTCAAATGAGGGTGGCTGTCCAAAATACAATTCAATACATACATATTGGTTTATATAACGCTTCAACAACAGCTAAAGCTGGAACAAAGTGCTAACATGGAAAAAGGGAAATGCTGCCCCCTTGTGGAAGGGAACATATGTGCCAAAGGCCATGTCGCTTTATCGGCCCCCAAACAAGAAAAAAACAGGAATACATTCTGGAATGGCGTTCCATGTCATATTTTCAATTCCCGAATACATTTGGGGATGGCAGTGAATGAGTTAATGCCGATCATGACGGAAAAGAAAAAGTGGAAACAAAAGCGAGAGTATTATTATTATTATTATTATTATTATTATTATTATTATTATTATTATTATTATTATTATTATTATGTGTTTATTTATTTATTTATTTTTAGAGGTTGGGTGAGTGTGACCACCCATGCAGACCCCCCATATCGCTTTGTCCAATTCGCTGTCTTTCTGCAGGCGGGCACAGGTGCTGTCCATCTGTGTTGTCTTCCCGCATGGTGGCCCTTTTTCCACTAGAGAGTGACTGCCTGCTCTGGGAAAGATGGAGGGGTGTGTGGTAGGTCACCAAAACATACCTGTCTACGCCTGCCGGTCTACAACCTCCACCCCCCCCCCCCCTCCTTCCCCAAAGTGTCCTCACCCCTCATTTGAGAAAGGGACTCAATAGATGGCCCTTTGATTAGCTTTAAAGCCAATCTGTTGAAACGTGAACGTGTTGAATCTTTGAAACGTGGACGTTATTCTGTACGCACGTGGCAATTAGTCACTTTCCTAGCTAGTCACGTGAGTTCACATTGGTCTGTGATTCAGGTGTTTTTGGGCCAGCGGAGAAGGCCTTGCAGGCCCTGACAGCCCACCACTGGCAAAGAGCAGGGTGATCAAATCAGGAGGACGATGGTATAAAATCAGCATAGTGTGAATCTTTCTTGATTTATTTATTTAGCTATCCAGCTATCTATCACTTAGCAGTTTTTTTGACGACGATACTAGTGCAGCGTGTTCGACCGGAAACAAATTCCTTGTGTGTTCTACATACTTGGCAATAAAGATGATTCTGATTCTGATTCTGATCGAGCTAGCTATCTCGCTAGCGAGCTATTTGCTATCTATTTGCTGTCTGGCTCACTGGCCGGCTATCTAGCTAGCTATATATTAGCTATATAGCTATACAGCTTGCTAGCTATTAGCTATCTATTGGCTAGCTAGCTAGCTTTCTATCTATTTGAATTACTTCCGGGTTGAGTGAACGCTGGCGCATGTGGCTGCCGCTGCTCACCCACAGAATAAACTGATACCGCGACTGTAAAGTGACCTTGGGAGTTTTGAAAAACGCTTCTAAATGAAATGTATTATTCTTTTTATTTTTTTGGTTTTTTATTTTTAATTTTAATTTTAATTTTAATTTTTATTTTTATTCAACCGCTTCCGCGACACCACCGAAAGTGGCTAAATTACTCAGAAAGAAGTAAAATTATAGATACAACAATGAGCCATCGTTGGGACGATTTTTGTCTTGAGAAAAGAACAAATACGGATTAGTTGCATTTCCGTTCATGACAATGGGGAAAAGATTATTTCTTATGTGAGTGTCATCTTGAGGCGCCTCTGTAGAGATATTTGAAATAAAAATGTAGATATTTTAAAAATTATTCTTATGGTTGAACAATCCGGTTTCCACTCTAAATGCTGCTTTTAACGCACTCTGAATGCCATAGCCAAATATTTTTCTGCACCCACTTTGAACAGCAAAGAACGTCATGAGAAAATCAACAGTGCCCCCCTAATAAAGGGTGTTTCTCTCGACATGAGTGCATCTGTCATTGACATGACGTCCAAATATTTAGACTGTCGCTCAGCCATGTGTGTGGAGGGTGGGGGGGAGAACCGCATAAGGGAACAACCTATCTTACCGTGGGGCTCCCATCAGTCCAGCGGAAGTCACTATCAAACATTTTATCATTCAGGCCAATCCACTGGTAATCCTGTCCGAGACCTACCAAACAGAACAGACAACATATTGCATTTCTGTAAGAACTACTGAAAGAAACATTACAGCTCATTCTTGAAATGTAGATTTTTCAAATGTGATTGGGTATATTGTGCTTCTAAAGCTTACGGTTAACAAATTGTTGCTCCTCATGGGAAAGGATGCTCGTCAGGTGAGCCCCTTGCATGCGGCAGTCTCTCTCTGCCGTATCCCAGTTTCTTCTGCTCGGGAAATATTTGTAGCACTGGCCCTGAAACTTGTGCCAGCCGTACTGACACGTTTCTGTATCTGCAAGGTAAGAAAGCAAAAAGAAGATTGAGGAATACACAAGTGCAGTATTTGAGCCACTCCGATCTAATCAAGCATCTCATTGACTTCAAGCAATGTTAACGCCTGACCCTTGAGGCTTTCTTTATGTCAAAATAAGGTCACAATGATCTAGTCCTTTAAAAGAATGTTAACAGCTTTAGGAGGTATGAAAATGTGAGGTCAATAAGGTATGTGACCAAAGGTTTGAGATTTTCCACTTCCTGGTGTTACGATATGGTACAATTAATTTATATCGCACTAATGGTGATCGCGGTGTCTAAATATTCAAAACAAAGTCCACTCTGTTAGTTTAACAGCTTTCATTTCAGTGCAATTAAATAAGGATACAAAGGCAAATATCCCCCTTGGGTCGCTCTTTGAGCAAGCACTTCGAAGACGGCAGCTGCATAGAGTACACAATCTCAATGACGAGTGATCTCTAACAAAATAAATGGCGGAGAATGCCTACGCGCTACTTCCAAGTTTCTACTGAAGTAATCCCTTTTTTTAATGGTTGAAAAGCTGGACATGATGTAAAAGACTAAAATCTGTGTCCATGTATCAATTTGGTTAAGAATAGGGGCATTTCATGAATTAAGGTTCCACTGTATTAGTTATGTGTCGTTCGCGAACGAGCGGGTTCTTAGAGCCGGATCTCTGAAGTGAACGCAGAGAGCCGTGTCCTAACAAAGAGCCGGAAATGGGAGCCGACTTTTTTGTCCTCTATTCCCCGCCCCTAGTCTTCGATTAAAGCCGCATGTGATTGGTTGATATCCGTTGTAGAGGAGGGAGGGGAGAATAATAGACACACGCAGCACTGAGGAGAAGGGGGGGGACGAGGGTAGACAGGTGGACAAATGTTATTACATAATAATAATAATAATAATAATAATAATAATAATAATAATAATAATAATAATAATAATAATAATAAAACATTTCATTTTTAAGCACCTTTAAAAACTCTCAAGGTCACTTTACAGTCACATGATTCGTTTTTCTGTCACCAGCGTTCAGTCAACCCGGAAGTAACTCAAATAGAATAGTAAGACAAATACAGAGAAAGCTAGCTAGCAAGCCAATCAATAGCTAATAGCTAGCCAGCTGGATACTTCGCCAGCCAGATAGCTATTGTACGTTATGCTGTTATTATTATTCAATTAGGATATTTTTTACTAGTCGGTATGATAGCATTATTAATATGAAAAGCAAATAAGTGACAGCTGATCATCAGACCAGAGTAACCACAGGGAAAGTGAAAGTTAGCATCTGCTAACTCTGTGCACATATAAATAAAGCCATATAAATAAAAAGATTTGATTTAATGTTTTTTTTTACACGAGTAATTCGTTTTTCATATAATTTTACATGATTTTTTTAGTAGTTAATTAATTTAAGCAACAAAAAAAACAAATAAACTGAGGAGCCATTTGGGAGCCAAAAGAGCCGGATCTTTTTAGTGAGCCGAGCCAAAAGCTCTCTGAAAAGAGCCGGAATTCCCATCACTACACTGTATGTCTTTAAATGTGCCTGAAATTTGATTGAATAGAATCACAATAAGAAAAACATGCAATGTTTAGCCCCTCTGACCCAGAATGTCATGTAAAAAAACATACCTGTCTCACAAAACAGTCCAGAGTAGCTTGAGAGGCAAAGACAACTGAAGGAAGCCAACCCATCAACACATGTTCCTCCATTGCGGCAAGGGTTAGACTGGCATTCATCAATATCTAAATACAGATTTATTATTAATAAACCATAACATTCTTAAGAAGGTTTTGTTTTTTACACAAATAGATATTTTTAAGACTGTTTCCTACCAGTTTCACAGTGATCACCTCCATAACCCGGTGCACAGTTGCATGCTAGGGTGCTGCCCCTCACGAAGCAAGATCCTCCATTCATACAAATGTTTTCAGCACATGATTCAGGTCCTGGAAAAGAAAATGTCCATATATTCACTGTGGTTTTGTTTAATTGTGTTTGTTCACAAACATACAAAAAAGTTGCGAAACCTACCGGTAATGTCAACAGTCTCTACGACAACGATGTGGCCCGAACCACGTTCTGAGTCGTGTGTTTCTCCTTCAGGGAGCGATGGAGGTGCAGTTATGTCACTGTCGAGTTTGTGATCTTTGTTAGAAAACGGCTGTGTGGGGTCTACTGAGAGTGAAATATGACTTTGGGTTTCAGCTGGTGTCGTCTTGGAGAACTCTTGGACTTGTGGCTTTACAGTGGATCTTACTGTCTTATCCGCACTGCTTTCAAAGTCAACGCTATGGACAGTCGTTGACTCCATCTTAGATGCAGTGGTGTAAGAATCTACCTTGAAGACTGTCTGGATATCATTTGATCCTGGGTTTGTTGTGTGGATTAAGTTTCCGGACATTACAGAAGTGACTGTTTCTCTTCCGATACTGTCTGAGTCTGAAGGCTGACTCTCAGCAGCTTGGCTAGTAGTGTAGATTCTTGTTTCTGTTGGTTTTATATTTTCGGGGTCTTCTGGAATATTTTCTACTATGCTGGGATTTGATTCCTCATAGTCGGGCGTATCTCCACTTAGATCAACAGAAATGCTGTCGGTAGGAGACTGTGTTACTGGAAGATCTGTTTCTGGAGGTGATTCAGTCATTTCACCACTTGAAACTAGTTCCCCTGTTAGGTCAATTGTATCTACAGGCACTGTGGTGGACACCGTCCCATTGACTGAAGGGGCAACAGTTGTTAATTCCTTAAACGGTCTTGCTGACGTGAGACTGATCGGTGATACATGTTCCGAAGAGTAATCGGTCTGAGCGCTTTGGGTGACAGCAATCTCTGACCAGGCTTGCGCCAATGATTCTCCGGGGGGTGTTGGATGTTTTGGAGGGGCAAATGTGTGACAAACTGCACCAAAATGCTTTCCTTTGAAGGTACTGATCCAAAATGGACTTCTGAAAGATGTTCTTCTGGTTTTGTTGTAGACACATCTTGGTAGTTGGTCGTGCTCTCTCCAGTTGTTTTTTGTCAGTGAAGTGAGTCTCCTTTTTCTCAACATCTGCCAATATTGACTCAGTAGAAATTTGGGACATACCAGGGGACAGGGTTGAGTAATCATCTGTCAGGGGGATATTAGTAGATGTTGAACCAGATGTTACTTCATAGAAAGATGACTCTCTCTGTGGTGTTATTGGACTACCAAAGTCTGCAGTGTAGACACTTGGTATTGTAACCCCTGAACCGTCTTCTTCTGTTGAGGTAATGAGACTTGTCTCTGTTGACGAAGAAGCCTCCTCGCTGTCTGAGGAACTTTCACCAGATGTATCTGGTGCTGCTGTAGTTGAAGACACAGTGTCATCAGAGGATACTTGTTCTGTAGCATTTAAAATGGCATCTACTGGTAGACGTAATGAAGATGGGGTACTTTCTGGTTGCACTGAAGGTGATTCAGTTATTCCACGTGGGCTGTGCTCACTTGAGCTTTCAGGAGAGCTTTCAAATATCATCCCAGTAGTTTCTTCCTCAGGTTTTGCAGATGAACTAGTTTTTGGAGTTGTATAAGGTGAAATTATTACATGAGACGCTGAGGGCTCAAATGTTTTGTGGTCCACTTCAGAATGAGTAAGCATACTGTTTGGGGCAAAGGACTGACTTGAAGCTTCAATGGGAATGGGAAACATTGTAGTTGTAGAAAATGAGTGTTTTGAAAATGAAGATGTGACACTGTCCACGGTGATATCGTCTTGTGATGGACTAAATGTTATTTTGTCAGAGGAAACAGTTACCACTTCGTGTTGCATTGTGGTTACATTATTTGTTTCCTGCTCATGGGACCATATGGCTTTATCTGTGCTCAAAAGAGTGGATACTGTAGAAGTAGTTTTATTATCAAGTGTGACTATGATAGGTGAAGTGGTTATGTCATCTGAGATCTCGTGAGCGGAACCTTCCGTACTTATCGGATATAGTGATGTAGTGAAGGGCGTCTTCAGAGTAGCAGCTGTTGGATGTTCTGTTACATGAATGTGTTCATGTGATTGTGTCTTAGAAAGATCCATGAAGGAAGTGGCAGTTGCCTTCTTAGTGCTGAAGAGACTTGAAGCATCAGTTGATACAAATATTTCAGCCTCCCCACTACCAGTCTCCGGTAACACTTCTAGATGTGATGCTGTTTTCTGCTTCATTGTTGAAACAGTATGCCTTTCATTACTTGAGGTGCCAGGAACATCAGGTGCCAAACTGAGCATTGGTTTCACAGTACTGGATAAAGATGGCCAAATGGTTGTTGTTTTTCTATCGTCGTCAGCTCCACTAATAATTTCAGACTGCTTAGTGCTGAACAATGAAGAAGCTGAGAGTGTTATTACATCAGATACTGTCCATCCAGAGGATGAATCTCTTGTTGCTGTGGTTTGAGTACTGAACACAATTTCTCCTCCAGAGCCTGCGTCTGAGTCATCTACACTTGACTCTTGTTCAGATACTCTACTGATAGGTGTTGTCGACATTGGCATGTGTTGTTTCACAGTATCTGAATGTATGGAGGTTTCATCAGTCCCACTTGTGGCTGTGATTGCTGTGTGCGATGAAGTAAAAACCGAATCCTCAGGTGTTAAATCCTCATCGAAGACACCACTTCCTTGCTCAGTTAGGTAAATATCACTGTTAGTCTTGTCTGGAGATTGGGTTGTTGATATAAATTCCTGTGTGGGCTGCCTGCTTGGTTGAGTTAATGAATCATCTGTGCTCAGGTCTAGTTTTGTCTCATCAGTTTTATCGATGGCTACATCTCCACCTGATCCTTCTGAATTTCTCTCTAAATCATCATCTTCAGGTTGAAGCCCAGAGATCTCCATGTCACCGGAAGATTCATTTGAGGGAAACACAGAGAGACTTGAGACTTCCGTGCGTTGAGTCCCTTCAATTATACGAGAACTTGCTGAAATAGCAAACAAACTATCCCGCAAACTTTCTTTGGTAACCATAACTAATGGTGTGATGGTGGTTTTGGACAACGCTACCTGTTCTACGGGTGATTCTTCTTTTGGTGTTACTGAGGATAAAACAATTGTAACAGCAGATGTGACATCTCCTAAACTTCCCCCATTTTGAACCTCTGCATTGTGAATTTGTTCTGTTACAGACGGTAAAGAAGAAATGCTTTGAACTTCAATGGGAGTCATCATTGTAGTTTTCTTAGTACTGAACAGTGAAGACACTGAAGTCACTTGGGGCTTTGAAACAGTGGTCGGACTGACAGATTCGGAAATAACGTGAATTGCTGCCTCTTCTGTATGAACCTCAGTGGAAGGAGTTTGAACTGCAAAGGTTGAAAATGGTTTCTTTGTGCTAAACGTGGTTGAAACGGGATCATCTGAACCTGCATCATTTGTTGCAAATGCCACAGGGGGAGTAGGAGCAATAGTTTTCCTTGAGGTTGAGTTCATGTCGGTTCTGGTACTGTGTTTTGTAGGTGATGAAGACTCTGTATTGGCAACTGTAAAGCCATCAAAGGAGAAGTTAGGTCTCCAGAGCCCTCATAATTGTTGATCAGTTCTGTAACAGAACCTGATGTACTTGGAAGTGAAATAGTTGTCGATGCACCTTTCACTGGGCTGGACAAAGATGTTGACGAGACAGGCTCAGATGTAGGCTCCTCATTGGATGTCCTATTAGTAGTGGGCAACATCAATGAAACTGTGGTTTTGTCAACGGGGGACATTGGAGTATCAGTGCTATAGTGAGAATCATCTTTACCATTTCCTCCCATTGAATATGCTGGTGTTGAATGTACTGGTGTTTTCGTACTAAACATTGAAGAGATGTTCTCAGATGTTTTCCCTGTGACTTCAGTCGAAGGGTTTTGATCAATAAGTTCAGTGTCGTCAATTATTTGAATGGAAGGCTTAAGGGAACCTGGGGATTTTGTAGACATCTCCTGTGAAGTTCCAATAACAACGGCTGAGAGGCTGCTGTGTTTCATTGTTGTATCTGTCACTGACAGAAATGAAAAACTAGAAGACTCTTCTGTTAAAATTTCAGTTGTCTGTCCATTTGAGTTGTCCTGTTCTGGAAGAATGATCCCAGAACCTGCATCAAATTCATTTATGATTGGAATAGCTGAAGTGGTTGGTAATATTTTAGTTTGTATGTTAGTGGACTGCGCAGGTGTTGTAGTGCTGATTCCTGGTAATTTAGATTGGCCAGGGAGATTTGAAGTCGGTGTTGCTTCAGTAAAGCCTTTTACTTGACCAGCAGTGAGCAGCTCTGACTGTGGTGATTGTTTCTCAGGGCCAAGGGAAGACACAGAGCTCATAATTGAAATTGTTTCTTTTTTGACGACATTCACGTTGCTCTTGTTATTTGGAGTTGATACGGCAGAGTTTGCCTCAAGTTCAGGCATCTCGGTTGTGGAAACAGAAGATGCCTTTGCAAATATGTCTTGGGTTAGATAACCTGACCCTTCAAGACGATCAGAGGATGGTTCTGTCCCAACTGTGAACTGGTCTCCATCAGTCTTAGCTGTAGTCACATACTTTTGTATTTCTGAAGACACGGAAGTAGGTTTATTAGTACTAAGGAAGGATGATTGCGTATTTGAAACTGTTGAGACTTGTGATGCTGTCATTGCTGGGGTCTCTGTGCTGAACATCGAGGAAACAGTTGGTCTTTCTGGCCCCTTTATAAATCCATCTGTACTGTCTCCAGAACTCTCAAAATCTGATGTGGTGGTACTGGGAAGGATTCCAAGTTGGATGGTTGAGCCGGCATGGGAAGGAATAGCCTGAACCATCATGGTGTCATTGCTAATTCCATCATCATCAATGTCCTCAATGTCCAAATGAGCAGATACAGTTGGGGTTGCTTTTTCCGTACTAAAGAAGGACGATGCCGTAGTAACATATGTCTTTGAAATGTCATGATTTGAATCATTGTCTGATGCATTCACTTCAGATGTCCCTGTACCCAAAATGGAGGCAGGCGAAGAAGTGATTTCTGGTTCTCTGGTTAACTTTTCACTGCCATCTCCAGAATGCTCAAACTCTGCTGTAGAACTCATAAAATATTTTTTTTCATAACTTTGTGTTGTTTTACTTGACACTGGCTCAAGGGGCCTAGTACTATACAAAGAATCAACTTTAGTAAAGGTCTCTTTTTCCTCCACTGGCAGTTGTGTTGGTCTTTCTGTGTGAAACATTGATATAGGCGTCTGAGATGAAAGAGTCATTTGGGTTATCTTAGCACTTTGTTCACCAGAGCTCTCTTCTTCAATATCTGTTGAAGTGGGAATAGTTTTTGGTAGTAATGATGAGTCCTCACCTTTTATGACATGTGCATGGGGTTCATAAGGTGTTTCATGGAATCCTGTCGTTGACGAGGTGCCACTGCTAATAAACACTGAAGGCGAGGAAGTTGTTGCTGAAATTGATGAATTTTCAGTCTGACCAACGAGTGCGCCTACGCCATCAATGGTACTGACTAGAATTTTAGTTTCCGGTGTAATTTTTGCTCCAAGGACGGACACAGATGGCATCAGGGGTTCTGATGTCGGTGCTTTGGTACTGTGGAGGGATGACACAGCCGTGGAGGTGTTTGAAGAAGTATCAGTTTCGTTTCCATGTGATATGGTTGTCGCTGGAGTATCTGTATGAGACACTGAAACAATAGTTTCAGTAAAGTCTTCAATGCTTTCCCCAGAACCATCTGTGTTTGTGACAGTGAAGAATGATGACATTGGAGGCTGAATGGTTGATCCACTCAGAGAAGGAAAGGAACCAGATCCTTCATTTAAAGTCGTACTGAATAATGATAATGATTGAGTTTCAGGTGTTGTACTTGATTCAATAACTGATGAAATTGACTGAGTGCTTGCATCGTCCTTCTCAACATGTGTGACTATAAATGGACTCGTAGGAGGTTCAGTTTGTGCCTCTGTGGTGAAAAGAGTAGCAGTAGTAATGGAAGATGTTTGAACGACAATGTCTTCTGTTTGTTCACCAGAACCATCTTGATCTACTGGCACTTGAACAGAGGTTGGAGTGTGATAAGACATCTGAGGCATTTTCGTAGTACTATACAGGGACGATGTGGCAGTACTAGATTTTTTATCTCGTGTAACTTCCTTGTGTGATGCTGTCACAACTGGTGTCTCTGTACTAAACATTGAAGGCACAGTGGTTGTTTTTACTTTTGACTCTCCAGTAAACTCATTAATGGTGTCTCCAGAACTTTCAATGTCTATTAATATTGCAGGCAAAATTTTTGTGCTGAACATTGAGGAAACAGAAGTTGGTGTGATTTCTGAGGCTCCACTAAAATCATCAGCACCATCTCCAGAACTTTCTGGAAGCGTGGTAGAAGAGAATGATGCCACTTTACTTCTCATGGTTGGGCCACTGATGGTTGGTATTGGATAGGTCAGGTCAGGGACCAGAGAAACTGCTGGATTTCCTGTGATTGAAGAAAGTCCTGGTTCAAGACTTTCTGTTGTTTGTTTGGTGCTCAACAACAAGGAACTGCTTGCCTCTTCCTGATTTACTGGAAAAGATCCATTGTTTTCAGGTGTAAGTGATGAGTCCTCCATCTCACTCATTTCATGTGATGTTGTGACTGCCGGAGTATTTGTGCTAAAGTCTCCAGTGAGCTCTGTGGCCATGTCTCCAGATGATGATTCAGTTTCAGGGGTCAAGCTTGACCCACTGACAGAAAGATTGGAGTCAGTGTTTGACACTTCAAATTTAACTTCTGGGGTGGTGAATGTAAGAATTGGAGATTCGGCAGTAGATACTTCTGCACTGTCAAGAGCTGATACAGTAGAAACAGAAGATGTCACAATGATCATATCTGAAGTTTGGGCACCTGAACCATCTTGAACTTCCCCGGCCTGGACAGTACTTGAAGTTGATGCTAGTCCTGCTGCCGTCTCTGTACTATACATGTTTGAGACAGTAGGTGTTGGGATTTTTGAGGCTCCAATAGTGGCGTCTGTTTTGCCTCCAGAATTTTGCGTGTTTTCTTGGTGTATTTGGGTGTTAGTGGTAATTAATGAAGTGGAAGTCGTTGGTGACATGAACGAGTCTCCAGTGACCTCTGTGGCCATGTCTCCAGATGATGATTCAGTTTCAGTGGCCATGTTTGACCCACTGACAGATAGATTGGAGTCAGTGTTTGCAACTTCAAATTTAAATTCTGTGGTGGTGGATTCTAGAATTGGAGATTCTGCACTCGATACTTCTGCACTGTCGAGAGCCGATGCAGTAGCAACAGAAGATGTCAGAATGATTATGTCGGAGGTTTGATCACCTGAACCATCTTGAACTTCCTCGGCCTGGACTGTACTTGAAGTTGATGCAAGTACTGCTCGCGTCTCTGTACTGTACATGGATGAAACAGTAGGTGTCGGGATTTTCGAGGCTCCAATAGTGGCGTCCGTTTTGCCTCCATAATTCTGCGTGTTTTCTTGCTGTATTTGGGTGTTAGTGCGAATTAATGACGTGGTAGTCGTTGGTGACATGAACGAGTCTCCAGTGAGCTCGATGGCCATGTCTCCAGATGATGATTCAGTTTCAGGGGCCAAGATTGACCCACTGACAGATAGATTGGAGTCCGTGTTTGCAACTTCAAATTTAACTTCTGGGGTGGTGGATGTTAGATTTGGAGATTCGGCAGTAGATACTTCTGCACTGTCAAGAGCCGATGCAGTCGAAACAGAAGATGTCAGAATGATCATGTCCAAGGTTTGGTCACCTGAACCATCTTGAACTTCCTCGGCCTGGACTGTACTTGAAGTTGATGCGAGTACTGCTGGTGTCTCTGTACTGTACATGGATGAAACAGTAGGTGTTGGGATTTCTAAGGCTCCAATAGTGGCGTCCGTTTTGCCTCCAGAATTCTGCGTGTTTGTTCGGTGTACTTGGGTGTTAGTGCGAATTAATGACGTGGTAGTCGTCGGTGACATGAACGAGTCTCCAGTGAGCTCGATGGCCATGTCTCCAGATGATGATTCAGTTTCAGGGGCCACGCTTGACCCACTGACAAATAGATTGGAGTCAGTGTTTGCAACTTCAAATTTAACTTCTGGCGTGGTGGATTCTAGAATTGGAGATTCTGCACTCGATACTTCTGCACTGTCAAGAGCCGATGCAGTCGAAACAGAAGATGTCAGAATGATCATGTCCGAGGTTTGGTCACCTAAACCATCTTGAACTTCCTCGGCCTGGACTGTACTTGAAGTTGATGCTATTCCTGCTGCCGTCTTGGTACTATACATGGATGAAACCGTAGGTTCTGGGATTTTCGAGGCTCCAATAGTGGCGTCTGTTTTGCCTCCATAATTCCGCGTGTTTTCTTGGTGTATGTGGGTGTTAGTGGTAATTAATGAAGTGGAAGTCGTTGGTGACATGAACGAGTCTCCAGTGACCTCTGTGGCTATGTCTCCAGATGATGATTCAGTTTCAGTGGCCAAGCTTGACCCACTGACAGATAGATTGGAGTCAGTGTTTGCAACTTCAAATTTAACTTCTGGGGTGGTGGATTCTAGAATTGGATATTGTGCACTGTCGAGAGCCGATGCAGTAGCAACAGAAGATGTCAGAATGATTATGTCCGAGGTTTGGTCACCTGAACCATCTTGAACTTCCTCAGCCTGGACTGTACTTGAAGTTGATGCAAGTACTGCTGGCGTCTCTGTACTGTACATGGATGAAACAGTAGGTGTTGGGATTTTCGAGGCTCCAATAGTGGCGTCCGTTTTGCCTCCATAATTCCGCGTGTTTTCTTGGTGTATTTGCGTGTTAGTGCTAATTAATGAAGTGGAAGTCGTTGGTGACATGAACGAGTATCCAGTGACCTCTATGGCCATGTCTCCAGATGATGATTGAGTTTCAGTGGCCAAGCTTGACCCACTGACAGATAGATTGGAGTCAGTGTTTGCAACTTCAAATTTAACTTCTGGGGTGGTGGATTCTAGAATTGGAGATTCTGCACTCGATACTTCTGCACTGTCGAGAGCCGATGCAGTAGCAACAGAAGATGTCAGAATGATTATGTCCGAGGTTTGGTCCCCTGAACTATCTTGAACTTCCTCGGCCTGGACTGTACTTGAAATTGATACGAGTACTGCTGCCGTCTCTGTACTGTACATGGATGGAACAGTAGGTGTTGGGATTTTTGAGGCTCCAATAGTGGTGTCGGTTTTGCCTCCAGAATTCTGCGTGTTTGTTCGGTGTACTTGGGTGTTAGTGCGAATTAATGACGTGGTAGTCGTCGGTGACATGAACGAGTCTCCAGTGAGCTCGATGGCCATGTCTCCAGATGATGATTCAGTTTCAGGGGCCAAGCTTGACCCACTGACAAATAGATTGGAGTCAGTGTTTGCAACTTCAAATTTAACTTCTGGGGTGGTGGATGTTAGATTTGGAGATTCGGCAGTAGATACTTCTGCACTGTCAAGAGCCGATGCAGTCGAAACAGAAGATGTCAGAATGATCATGTCTGAGGTTTGGTCACCTGAACCATCTTGAACTTCCTCGGCCTGGACTGTGCTTGAAGTTGATGCGACTACTGCTGGCGTCTCTGTACTGTACATGGATGAAACAGTAGGTGTTGGGATTTTCGAGGCTCCAATAGTGGTGTCTGTTTTGCCTCCATAATTCTGCGTGTTTTCTTGGTGTATTTGGTTGTTAGTGCTAATTAATGAAGTGGAAGTAGTTGGTGACATGAACGAGTCTCCAGTGACCTCTATGGCCATGTCTCCAGATGATGATTCAGTTTCAGTGGCCAAGCTTGACCAACTGACAGATAGATTGGAGTCAGTGTTTGCAACTTCAAATTTAACTTCTGGGGTGGTGGAGTCTAGAATTGGAGATTCTGCACTCGATACTTCTGCACTGTCGAGAGCCGATGCAGTAGCAACAGAAGATGTCAGAATGATTATGTCCGAGGTTTGGTCACCTGAACCATCTTGAACTTCCTCGGCCTGGACTGTACTTGAAGTTGATGCAATTACTGCTGGCGTCTCTGTACTGTACATGGATGAAACAGTAGGTGTTAAGATTTTCGAGGCTCCAATAGTGGCGTCCGTTTTGCCTCCAGAATTCTGCGTGTTTGCTCGGTGTACTTGGGTGTTAGTGCGAATCAATGAGGTGGTAGTCGTCGGTGACATGAACGAGTCTACAGTGAGCTTAATGGCCATGTCTCCAGATGATGATTCAATTTCAGGGGCCAAGCTTGACCCACTGACAAATAGATTGGAGTCAGTGTTTGCAACTTCAAATTTAACTTCTGGGGTGGTGGATGTTAGATTTGGAGATTCGGCACTGTCGAGAGCCGATGCAGTAGCAACAGAAGATGTCACAATGATTATGTCCGAGGTTTGGTCACCTGAACCATCTTGAACTTCCTCGGCCTGGACTGTACTTGAAGTTGATGCTATTCCTGCTGCCGTCTTGGTACTATACATGGATGAAACCGTAGGTTCTGGGATTTTCGAGGCTCCAATAGTGGCGTCTGTTTTGCCTCCAGAATTCTGCGTGTTTTCTTGGTGTATTTGGGTGTTAGTGGTAATTAATGAAGTGGAAGTCGTTGGTGACATGAACGAGTCTCCAGTGACCTCTGTGGCCATGTCTCCAGATGATGATTCAGTTTCAGTGGCCAAGCTTGACCCACTGACAGATAGATTGGAGTCAGTGTTTGCAACTTCAAATTTAACTTTTGGGGTGGTGGATTCTAGAATTGGAGATTCTGCACTGTCGAGAGCCGATGCAATAGCAACAGAAGATGTCACAATGATTATGTCCGAGGTTTGGTCACCTGAACCATCTTGAACTTCCTCGGCCTGGACTGTACTTGAAGTTGATGCGAGTACTGCTGCCGTATCTGTACTGTACATGGATGAAACAGTAGGTGTTGGGATTTTCGAGGCTCCAATAGTGGCGTCCGTTTTGCCTCCAGAATTCTGCGTGTTTGTTCGGTGTACTTGGGTGTTAGTGCGAATTAATGACGTGGTAGTCGTCGGTGACATGAACGAGTCTCCAGTGAGCTCGATGGCCATGTCTCCAGATGATGATTCAGTTTCAGGGGCCACGCTTGACCCACTGACAAATAGATTGGAGTCAGTGTTTGCAACTTCAAATTTAACTTCTGGGGTGGTGGATGTTAGATTTGGAGATTCGGCAGTAGATACTTCTGCACTGTCAAGAGCTGATGCAGTCGAAACAGAAGATGTCAGAATGATCATGTCCGAGGTTTGGTCACCTGAACCATCTTGAACTTCCTCGGCCTGGACTGTACTTGAAGTTGATGCGAGTACTGCTGGCGTCTCTGTACTGTACATGGATGAAACAGTAGGTGTTGGGATTTTCGAGGCTCCAATAGTGGCGTCCGTTTTACCTCCATAATTCCGCGTGTTTTCTTGGTGGATTTGGGTGTTAGTGCTAATTAATGAAGTGGAAGTCGTTGGTGACATGAACGAGTCTCCAGTGAGCTCGATGGCCATGTCTCCAGATGATGATTGAGTTTCAGTGGCCAAGCTTGACCCACTGACAGATAGATTGGAGTCAGTGTTTGCAACTTCAAATTTAACTTCTGGGGTGGTGGATGTTAGATTTGGAGATTCGGCAGTAGATACTTCTGCACTGTCAAGAGCCGATGCAGTCGAAACAGAAGATGTCAGAATGATCATGTCCGGAGTTTGGTCACCTGAACCATCTTGAACTTCCTCGGCCTGGACTGTACTTGAAGTTGATGCTATTCCTGCTGCCGTCTTGGTACTATACATGGATGAAACCGTAGGTGTTGGGATTTTCGAGGTTCCAATCGTGACATCTGTTTTGCCTTCAGAATTCTGCGTCTTTGCTTGGTGTACTTGGGTGTTAGTGCTAATTAATGAAGTGGAAGTCGTCGGTGACATGAACGAGTCTCCAGTGACCTCAATGGCCATGTCTCCAGATGATGATTCAGTTTCAGGTGTCAAGCTTGACCCACTGACAGATAGTTTGGAGTCAGAGTTTACAACTTCAAATTGAACTTCTGGCGTGGTGGATGTCACAATTGGAGATTCGGCACTAGATAATTCTGCACTGTCAAGAGCCGAAACAGTAGAAACAGAAGATGTCAGAATGATCATGTCCGCAGTTTGGTCACCTGAACCATCTTGAAATTCCTCGGCCTGGATTGTACTTGAAGTTGACTCTATTCCTGCTGGAGTCTCTGTACTGTACATGGATGAAACAGTCGATGTTGGGATTTTCGAAGCTGCAATAGTGGCGTCTGTTATGCTTCCAGAATTCTTGGTGTTTGCTTGGTGTACTTGGGTGTTAGTGCGAATTAATGAGGTGGAAGTCGTCGGTGATATGAACAAGTCTCCAGTGACCTCTATGGCCATGTCTCCAGATGATGATTCAGTTTCAGGAGCCAAGCTTGACCCACTGACAGATAGATTGGAGTCAGTGTTTGCAACTTCAAATTTAAGTTCTGGGGTGGTGGATGTTAGAATTGGAGATTCGGCAGTAGATACTTCTGCACTGACGGTAGCTGATGCAGTAGAAACAGACGATGTCAGAATGATCATGTCGGGAGTTTGGTCACCTGAACCATCTTGAACTTCTTCGACCTGGACTGTACTTGATTGCATTTCAAGATATGTTGGGTTTTGTTTCTCAGTGTGATAAACAGATGTTGTATTAGTGACAGATGCCCACGAAATAGGACTACTTTCACTTCTTTGTGAGGCTGTCAATGCTGGTGTGTCTGTACTTAACTTTGAGGATATAGTAGTTATGAAATTTGACTTTTCAGCAAACTCATCCATGTCATCACTTGACCCCTCTTTGTCTTCACTACTGAATAATGAACCTGTTCCAGTTGCAATGGTTGATAAATTCAATGAAGGAACAGACTGAACCATCATTGTCTCATTACTTATTTCATCATGAATATCAGCAGCAGTAGAGAAAATACTTGGAAGTATTGAAGCATCACCACTGTCAAGTGTAATCGGTGTGGAATTTAATGTAGAGGATGGCATCGGCTTTTGATTGATGTCAGACGAAATAGTTGATGCCACTTCTAATACGAATAGCTTTGACATTCCTTCTGTAATGCTGCTCTTAGTACTTGCTTTCTCATCTGCATCACGAGACAAGGGACTGTATATAGTCTGCAGAGAAGCCTGAGAGGAATTTTCAGCAACTGGTGGGGCAGATGTGCTTTTTATGCCTATTGTTGGTTGAACTATGTTTCTGTCTGTGTGAAGATTTGTTGCCAAAGTAAAAAGGGATGGATCCGTTGCCTTGTCTGTTTGAGTCACTTGTGAGTCCGTCTTCATCGACGTGGGAGGGTCGCTTAACCTGTCTTGCTCTTTCTGTTCAGTTGTGGTGATGACAGTGGAGGTTACCTTATCTGACAGGGTTGTTTCACTCTGCTCTGATATGTTGGTCACATGTTCCTCAGATGGTGAGGCTGTCGGAAAGAAATGAGCAGAAGTAGGTGCAACCAACATCCCGTATGTGGTTTCAGAGCTAGCTTTTAGTGTGGTTTTCAATGATGTGATGTCACCCAAAATTGCAGTTGGAGCAGAAGTTTTGTCTTTCTGTGTGGAAGCCTCTTCACTTCCAGGAAAAAATTGAGGGTGTTTTGTTTCAACTGTCGGGATAATGTCAGAGTCAGTGTCATCTACCATTGTGGGGATGGAAGGGTCAAGCAAGACTGGAAACTTAGTGTTCTGTGACTGAAGGATCTGGACATCTGCAAAAAAAATACATATATAAATATTTATTTTGATATGAATAAAACAAAATTGTTCTATTGTAAACCACCCAAAGAGATTCACCATCTTTGAGCTTCACGGTACATAGAATTCTTCAAAAAGTCAAACTCAAAAAACAATAAAACATTGTAATGTTTAGAGCGCTAGCACATTCCAACGAATCTGGAAGGTCAACAGCTTGTGTAGCAAGGAACATGACTCATTCTCGATGATGAGTAGCCTGCTCTCAACTCAAATCTGACCACAGTGTTATTGTTAAAGGCAAGATTGGTAAAAATGAGCAGTTTATATATTGGTTTAAACGGAAGCCAAACGTTCAATTATTTTAACTAATGCTGACCACCTAGGAGAAGGAGCGTATGGCTTTCAAAAGGCGAACTTTGCCGGAAAAAATTGTCTTTGCAATCATAATAATAATATTTTCATTTCATTTATAAGCGCCTTTCAATACTGCTGTGAATTCACCAATTTCCATCCTTTTCATGCGGGCTGGCATTTGGACCGTTCGGGTTCCGTTAATCGCAGTGAAAATCATATGTGCTTATGTAATATTCATGTAAATACTGCAATGAAACATACATTTTTTAAACTCAAATCTTTTAAGCAATCAGAACACAATGAAGTTGTCTCTCTCTCCCCGTTTCTCTCGCTGTTTCTCACAAAAGATTGTAAACGGAGATTGAAAAAGATTATTGGTTGCGCCTCAAGAACGCCTTCACCACCTGTTTAGAGTTAAGACCGTCCTGGGAACGCGGATCTGGGACCCACCTGACTAAGCCACACACAAACACACACATGTACACAATTTCCCTCACCCTATCGGGGTCGTACTACAGACTCTCATTTGCCAAAGTTTCAAGAAAAATTCACTACCACAATCACTGCTTGACAGTCTTTTTTTCCAAGACGGTCTGCCTTTTAACTGAACATTTCCATTTGGGTAAAGATATGGAGAATATTTTGATTCCGTTCTTGGGAAAACCTCAGTCTATTCATCCATGAATTAAAAACATGCTTAGGTCTGTCCAGGTTTGTGTTTGATGTAAACAAGACACATCGAATCTAAAGTTCTGAACCTACGGGTGTTTTGTATTTCTTCAATCACAAACACATCACATGTCAAAGAATTGGGTGTATATCGGTAGCTTATTTTGCTCTGTTGCCATGCAACCAGACAAGATGTGCTTCCTACTCTTCCATTTTTCCAAAAGATTTCCCACAAATCCTGAGAGAGTAACAAGCCTGTGTCATCTGAGCCACATGACCTGATGGAGAAGTAAAAGTAGATGTATTCACCCGCTTTGGCCACGTGGCATCCAGCTGTCCCAGCAGCGAGCACACTTTGTTTTAGAGTGACATCATCACTTGATCTCATTTGCAACGTGAGCTCGTGAGTAGTGTTTTTTTTTCGCTTACTTTTGACCCACGCACACTTAGTGTATGCCATGTGCTTTCTGTTTGTTTTGTCTCCGGGAGGTATACTCTCAAGGAAAGAAACTCTCCAAACTTTCGAGACACTTTGGAATCACAGCGTAGTCATGGAGTCTATACGGGCAAACTCGCTCGGTACACACAGACATACTGTACATATGGCAACTGGAAACAGGCTGGTAGTGTTCCATTAAACGTACCAGCAAGAGAGGAGCGGTACAGTTTCCAAGGAAGCCAAATAAGCAAGACATCGCAGATGACTGATGTTTCAAACTCAGAAATCCATTGTGTCATTTGTTGAAGTCATGGTGGAAATGTTAGTAGCTGTACAAGATGCTGAATCACATTGCCTAGAGGGGATGCACCTGCTTTTCGGGTGGTGAGCTTCCGATCATAACAATTTCTGATCTTCACAGTGTTCTAAATGGTGAATAGTCATCTACGCATCTACACATCACAATTTGACATTTTGCTCCATTTTTAGCAAGGATCATGCCATTTGACATGCATGATTTTCTTTTAGGGAGGAACATAAAATGATGTGGTAGCCCGGATCTGGCCCCTGCGCCCTGAGTTTGACACCTGTGATCTAAAGTATAGGAAACTAAACTGACCGAGAGTTTTGGATAACCTTTCTCTAAAAGCTACGGAGAAGAAACATCTGTCATATGTCAGACCAACACTTTTCATGTGACGTAAAATGTCATATAAAAAAAATCCTTAATATATGTTGACCATCTCAGATGTTTACCTAGTGTGTCTGAAGCCCACGTGCAAAATTGTACCAATGCACCTAAAGAGCAAAGCTCTCATTGGGAAAACGTATTTCCTATTTATTGACTTGAAAGACAGTACAGTGATACCTCAGTTTGCGAACCCCTTGGCTTACGAACATTTCGGTTTACGAACGTTACATTTATGAAAATTTTACCTTGGCTTACAAACTATTTTTCGGGATACACACGGAGCACCACAATGAGTGATGTGTCGTTCGCGAACGAGCCCGTTCTCCTAACAAGAAAATGGCAGCCAACTGTTTTTGTCTACTATTCCCCACACCCTGTCTTCGGTTAAAGCCACGTGATTGGTCAAGAACTCAGCAGTAAGGGGCGGGGGGGGGGGGGGTAAAGACAGAGAGAGAGTGAGGCCGTTCTCAAAAAAAGAAAATGGCAGCCGAGTTTTTTTTGTCCTCTATTCCCCGCCCCCAGTCGTTGGTTAAAGCCACGTGATTGGTTAAGAATGCAGCAGTGGGGGGGGGGGGGGGGGTAAACATTAAAGACACAGGCAGACGACAGAGAGAGTGATAAAATGGATAGAAAACGGTGAAATTTGGACTCGTTTCAACTTTGATAGTTCAAAAGCAGAGTGTAGACTGCAAGGTTAAAATATCCCATCAATCAGGCTCCATAAATAACCTGCACAAGCCATCTGTACACTTGATGCAAAAAGCTATCAACCCAGCTAAACAGAACACAATTGATGAGGAACAAGGTAAAATTATCGCAGAGAAAACACCTACATGGGATCATTCCTCAAGATGATGAAAGAAGAAGGCTACGTTCCTCATCAAGTGTTTAATGTTGATGAAACAGTCACTCCATTCCATCAAGCCATCAACGACCATCACAAAGGTAAATAAAATGACTTTATTATATAGTACAGTTTATTGCTTTGATTATAATACCATAGCACGTTTATTATAAATACAATTAGGTATCTTTTGTGTAGTTTTAAGGCTTACAAAATTAGAAAGTAGAAAATTATGTTTTATGGGGTGCTGGGAACGGATTCTTCTGATTTTAATGGTTTCCTATGGGAAATACATTTTTGGGATACACACTTCGCCTTACACACTCTATCTGGGAACCAATTAAGTTGTTAAGCCAAGGTATCACTGTATACAATATTCCCAAAATATTTGACTTTGGCGCCACAAAAAAACAATAACGCACAGCACACAACATCAAAATCAATGTCCGAGAGAAAGTGAATGGCTAAAGGTTGTGTTAGTAAGTCTTACCTGATGTGTTCCGCTCAGGTATAGCGGTGGTCCCTTTGATGGTTGATTCCGTTGTGACGGCTCCATGCGGCGTAGTATTGTTGGTTTTTGCAGTTAAAACCACCGCAGCAGCTGTGAAGAACTCAGCATCCATGTTTTCTGTCGTGTCAATCGATGTGAGGGTGTCATCGTTTTGTTCTGACACCTGATCAGCAGACTGGTCAAAGACACTCGTCGACCCATCATCGGATGTCACACCTTCGACGAGCATGAGAGTACCGGTACCGGTGTCAAACAGGCTTTCGTCTGGAGTCGCGACATGTTGTATTAGGACTTTGTTCTGCGTGGTTGTTTCCAGTGGTGATAGGGCGGTGGTGCTAACGTCCACCTCTGTGCCGCCAGGTTTGGTGTTAGACATAAAAGTGGTGCTAGTGGGAATGACGGTGGTGACGGGGATGTCCGTTTGGTCTGAGCTATTCAAGATGTCCTGTGACGGTCCTGTGAAAGCGGGTGGTGGGGCCTCCATCAGTAAATCTGGCTCGATCCCATCATCAAACGGGAACGGTAGCATCGGGTCAGTTGGTGTTGTTTTGGACGAACTGAATAGGTGTTCAGTTTCAATGTCTGTGGCGTTGTCGGTCAGATTAGAATTGAGGATAGTTTCCTCCGTTTCACCCTCAGCAAACATGGGCTCTGTGCTAGGAGAGGCATCGTACAGGATTGCATCAGTTTCAATAGTGCTGATCTCGATGACTGAATGATCGTCTGGCTCGGATGCTGACTCTGTCGTGTTAGTACTTCCTGTCACAATGTGGAGCTCGGGCAATGTGTCGCCACGATGGGGATCTGATTCGAGAAATGTCACATTCTCATGTACAAAGTCATCGACATCAAAGTCTGGATCTACTGGTTTTAGATCGTCAATATCTTCTTCGTGGTCTTCGAAAATGGTCGGTTCCACTGTGGTAAATAACTCTTCTTCTCCTGCCGGAGTAGGACTTGGTGGTACCATACTAGTAGAAAACATGGATGAGGTATCTGTGGAAACTGTGTCCTCTCCAGACTCTGATCCAGTTTCGGAAGTTTGAGTTTGAGCAACTGTGCTACTCTCAAGTAAAGGAACGGTGGAGGGGGTGCTTGTGACATTGATGACAAATACATCCACAAAAGAAGTCTGGTTGATCATCAGTTTCCTTCCTGGAACATATAGAAATCATAAATATTAGACTATGCCATTTTCTGGCAGAATATCAGTCGAGGCATTGGGAGGCGTAATGGCAGTTTTTGTGTCAGAAGTGGTTGGCAATCTGTTGGTAATGCCGTCTTGAAACGGGTGGGCATTAATATTCCCGAGTTCATTTGAAAGAAAAACACTATTGCGGCAGACAAGCAATGGACCCGACTTGAATAAGAACTCTTTAAACAGTTCCTCAAGTCCCTCAGACAACAAATGTGGCTCCTTAGAAGAACAGAATCTAAACATTGAGATCCAGCCAAGGCCCTTCACTGTGTAAACTCTTTACACAATTCATGAATGTTTGAACCTTTTAGCTTTTCTTCACTGTTGCCGAAGACAAACACAACTGAAAATTGACGCTGATAGATGACCGCGGTGGATTTTATATGACATTGGAGATTCATTAGCACCATAAAAGTTGATCGAGTAACGAACCAGAAAACAAGAAAAAACGCACAGAGCACGTGAACTATTCCAACTTTATCATGATTGACAAAAAGGAAAACTATTTTTTAGATTTGACACAGAGTTGCCGACCCGCGTCTTAGATGACCTTCAACATCCGCTCATTACTCATTGACTCACGCGCGAAAAGTAGTAAAGTGTGTACGCACAACTCCGAAAAAAAAAGACATCCGGTTTCTCCATCCTCATCAAACGATCTCTGATGTAAAGTGCCAAGACACAGTTTTTCCAAACAGGAAAACAGAGGCAGCTTTCAAAGGGACTGCATTATCTCACTGAATGGTTTGAGCTGTTGCGATTACTCACGCCTTTGTTTTGTACGAAAACTAACCAAACCGATCGCAATGACGCCATTACTTCGCCTCTAAATAACATTTTTTCTTTTTCTCATTCAATCGCAAATTTCATCTAGAACTGCTTCATGTCACAAAAAGGGTACAGAAAGTGCTGAAGAATGAATGACTCTCTGTGTTGTCATATTATTTGTTATTGTGTTTTTTTTTTTTTAGTTTATGTTACTTCCGAGTTGAGTGAATGCTGGCGCGTGTGGCTGCCGCTGCTCACATGCAGAAAAAATATCCTGTGACGGTCAAGTGTCCTTGAGAGTTTTGAAAGGCGCTTACAAATGAAATGTATTATTATTTGTTGTATTTTATTTTATGTTATTATTATTATTATTATTATTATTATTATTAGTTTCAGTTTTTTATCCCAAAATAGCACTGAATGAGGTAAACATATTTTTGGTGTGTGTTGAAATATGTTAAAATGGGTTTAAATCACTTTCAATGTCATGACAGTTTATGGGAGGGGTATTTTATAGACTCTTAAACCTCAACCCCGTTGGTCTACTCTATACAGTGCAGGCTTGTTGTTTTTTTTAATTTTATTTCCCCTGTTTACGTAATAATTTGTCTGGTGACATATGGCTGCGAGCGGGAAGGCAGGAAATGATGCATTGGGTCCCACCAAACAAGCGTACTTGAAAAGCACTCAGATGGGGGCGTAAATACAAATGGCCGAGAGTGAGGCGACATGGAACACACAGCGGGGGAGCAGAGGGTGGGCTGTTTGTGTGCCCTCTGAACTCGCCGGGGACTTATCACCGCGAGAGTTGGGCTTCCTCGGAGCACTAAATGGCAAGGCAGGGGATGGCTTATCTGCCCCAGCTCTCATTTGTAAAGAAGGAAAGGCCAGGTCAAAGGTCACCGAGGATGACCGAATTTAGAAGTCCGGCGGTAGCTTGGTCCATTATCCAAATGTCTGCTCTGATAAGTACTAGTGAGAATGATGGAGCGAAAAAGTCTGACAGCGGAAATGATGGGAGAAAGGCGAAAAAAAGGGAGTAAGATAGTGAGGCTAAAAAGGCTGACAGGTGAAGGATTCCGCTGCTTTTTCAAACGGAACCTATCATCAGTTGTTTGCTTTGCCCCGAGGATGCCGATTCGTTAAAAACTGCCCCCGGCCCGCTAACTTCCAGTGAAGCGCAACACGTCACTCCTGTTGAGATGTATTGCCCCTCGTCACTCCTCTTCCCCGTGGCACAACAATGACCTTATTTGTACGCATACTTGAATCTTTTCAAAGGGAACAAGGCCCGGAACGATCGAAATGAGTTAACTCTCATCCGCCGAGTGATACTTGAACGCTGTTTGAATAGTACTCGAGTGCGCAAATGTGTTTCATATCCATCAATGGGTTTCTTGGAGCGTCAAGGAGCACGTTGAGGGAAACATTTGGCTTCTCAAGAAAAAATCTTGACCATTAATCAGTGTCTGAAACTCATGACAAAAAGTTTGTGGAAACAGTTTGTGAAAAAAGTTGTGGAAAAAGTTTGTGAAAAAAGTTGTCTGCCGGGCCATGAAGTTGCGTGCCCCATTTCTCACAACTTGAAACAAAATAAGACGACTAATCGCAAAGAAAACATTGTTGCGAAGTATAAAGGACTTTTTTTATTAAGGAAGTACCTACCACAAATGCTCCCTTGCTTAATTAATGGTAAACATTCTTTGCGGAAGATTTTGCACTAGTTGTCGTTTGTCATCATCGTGCACAATGCAATGTTTGGGTTGCGTTGTCTGCTAAAAGCCACGTGGATTCCTCTTCTAAGCGCCTTTCAAGACTCTCAAGTACACTTCACTGTCACGGTATAGTCCGAAGCACGCAACAGGCTTCTGATTGGCAGCCGTGCCAAGTATGCAAATTGCCAAACGAACGTTCGTATGGCAATTTGCATACTCTGCCGAACGTTCGTTTGACAATTTGCATACCCTGCACGGCAGCCAATCAGAAGCCTGTTGCGTGCTTCGGACTATACCGTGACTGTAAAGTGTGTTTGAGAGTTTTGAAAGGTGCTTAGAAAGAGGAGTCCACGTGGCTTGTAGCTTTTGCTTTATTGAATAAAACAAACGTTTGATTTGAAAATAATCGTTCTTTTTTTTTCTTGAAGAAGTTGTCGGCCACCCGGGCCGACACATTTTGAAAGCTGGACGCCCGACGTAAAGGTTGTATGCCCGGGCCTCCGGGCAGACGATATTTCAATGACTGCATTAATCCTCCAATTAAAGTCACGGCCGGTCAGTGACCATCATTTTTAGGTAAACATTTTGTCACCACTACCCCTCCCCTTAGCTAATTTTTGCAGGAACAGAAATGGGCTGGGAAAAAAAAGCTGTAGACGGTGAGGTCAACTGGACTCAGCGTACTGAGAAGTTGGTACACCATCAGAATAATTGCTTCCATTTGATTTTAGTTTTATGATAAACGCTTTTTCATTAAAGTTCACCTTATTGAAAGTCATGTATCAGAGAATGACAACACGTGTAAAACAAATAAAGGACAACGTGTTGCACCTAAATCGGAATGTATAGGAAAAAAAAGTAGAAGGGTGGGGGACCCAATAGAAAATGAGATCATCGTCTGGACTGTTTTACTAAAATGTCTGCGCCTTCAATCCCACTTTTCAACAAAGCCAAATAGGAACACAAATTGTTGTCAGGGCCAAACCACAAACGGTAACTCCGTGTTCCGTGACGCTCATCACGCACGGTCAACGGGGTGTACTTCCTAAGGCTGCTAAAGAAGCATGATCTGCCATAGGAGGTGCTACGACATTTCTACACGGCTGTCATCGAATCCATCATATCATCTTCCATCACAGTTTGGTCCGGGGCCGCCACAAAAATGGACAAAATCCGACTGCAACGGACAGTACCGCCCTACCCACTTTCGAGGACTTTCACACTGCTAGAATTGAAACAAGGGCGCGAAAAATCCTCCTGAACCCTCTGCACCCTGCCCACCACCTTTTTCAGCTACTCCCCTCAGGCAGGCGCGACCGATCCATGCGCACCAAATCCAGCAGACATTTAAACAGCTTCTTCCCCCAAGCCATTAAACAAATAGAACTGTATCGTGCCTCTTTGATTTTTTTTATAATAATTATAATAATAATAATAATAATAATAATAATAATAATAATAATAATACATTTCATTTACAAGCGCCTTTCAAAACTCTCAAGGTCACTTTACAGTCACAGGATCAGTTTTCCTGTGGGTGAGCAGAGGCAGCCACATGCGCCATGGTTCACTCAACCGGGAATCACTCAAATAGATCAAGTTACCTAGCTAACTAATAGATAGCTAGCTAGTTAGACGGCTAATAGTTAGGAAATAGCTAGCTAGGTAGCCAGCAACGGTGACCCCGTTCAATCGGGAATAACTCAAATAGACCAAGTTAACTAGCTAGCTAATAGAAAACTAATAGATAGCTAGCTAGCTAGACAGCCAATAGATATCAAATAGATAGGAAATAGATAGCTAGCTAGGTAGCCAGCAACGGTGACGCCGTTCAATCGGGAATAACTCAAATAGATCCAGTTAACTAGCTAGCCAATAGAAAACTAATAGCTAGCTATCTAACTAGCTAGTTAGACAGCTAATAGATAGGAAATAGATAGCTAGCTAGGTAGCCAGCAACGGTGACCGCGTTCAATCGGGAATAATGATGATACTAGTGCAGTGTGTTCTACTGGAGACAAATTCCTTGTGTGTTCTACATACTTAGCAATAAAGATGATTCTGATTCTGACATGACAGTCTTACCTCGAAAGCAGTAAGCCCCAAGCTGGGTTGTCACCTCTGGAAATCCAGTTTGGTTCCGATAGCGGTACATGGTTCTGACCCCCAGCAGGCCTCCACCGCATTGAATTCTGGGTACGGAAACTGGGTGCCGGGCACTGCCGTCTGACAGCCAACCGTAGTCACACCTGTCGAGACCTCGTCGCCACGCGGCGTGAAGCTGGCCGGGTGTTGCCAATTCGCTATTTCTCTTCTTACATTCTTCCTTTGCTTCCTCAAAAGTCATTTTTTGAGATATGGGAGCGTAGAACACGTCACCTGGAATAAGAATGAAAAATTGGAACATATAGTGAATAACAAGATAAAATTAGTTGTAAATAATGTAGGATTATATTCAATCATTCCATTGCCATTAATTTAATTGGCAAATTAATGATTCATTCTAAAATGAATGCAAATGTTAGTAAGTCATTTTTTTTAAATAAGAAAAATATGAATCCATTATACTTGAAAAAAACATACAAATGTCAAATATCAAAAAAATAATAAAAAAAATAAAGACAGAAATAAACAAGTTTTCACAGTAATCTACGCAGAACATAAAGAATATATGCCTGTGATCATTGAATTGTATTGGATTAGCCTTTATTAGTCTGTGGAGAATTTTACATTCCACAGCGCAAAGTGATGATAAGAAGAGGAAAGGAAAGGAAGAAATAGAAAAACAAAATACAGAGCTGCTGTAAAAACAGCCACTCTCGCGGCGCCATCTTGAAGTCAACAAGAACAATAAATAAATAAATAATGTGTCACACAGACAGTCATTCAATCCTAAAAGCACTTTCTGCACCCTCTTTGTAGTATGAAGCAGTTCTAGATGAAAGAAGAGAGGATCAAGGCATCCTTTTCACCAGTGGATCAGTGACGTCATGGTGGAATGTGCATGTCTGCTACAAGCTAAATGTTGAAAGCAAACACCAAGCTGTAGCATCCATTGATGAAAAGAGATTGTCTCACAACTCCCTTCCCATGTAAATCCACTTCAATTCCAAGCCGCGACAGTTCCACATACGCAAGGACGCTGTCATTTGTCTACATGTGCTGCACCAGTGACACATTGTCAGTTATAACACTATGACTCTGTTTTTTAGCCCATCTATGTTGTCATTAACTTTTACTAAGACTGATAACAAATCCTCTTTTTCGGAAAACTTGCTCACAAGTTGCCAAACTGCCACTTGTAACAAAGTGAGTTGAATTCACTGCTACTATGTAGCGCTACTATCTCACTCCATTAATTAAAATGATATTATTCTGTTTTGCGAGGAGGTTAAACTCTGTTGCACACCTATCATTTCACACTATTAGCTCTTTGTAGCTGACTGCCACGACCGTCCTATCCAAACATCCTGCTTAGGATCAGTGTTTACAATTTGGAACTTGACTACACTGTCTCACGTTCAAACAACAGTGCTCAAAAGGATAAACAGGCTGAAAACATGATATCATTTAGTCCAGGGTGGAACATTTCTACCAATCCCATTTTATAGTGGTTCTTTTAATTTACAGCGGCATTGACATCCACCCAAGGAATGTCGTCCCTCCTTCACGTGTGACACATAGGAAGTCCAGAAGGTTACAACGTTTGTTGAGTAAGAGTAGATTTGATTTTCCTCAATGTTTGTCTGTGTAAGCTCTCAGTCTAAGCGCCTTTCAAAACTCTCAAGGTCACTTTACAGTCACAGGATAAGTTTTCTGTGGGTGAGCAGCGGCAGACACATGCGCGAGCGTTCACTCAACCCGGAAGTAACATAAAATGATCATCATTACACAAAAACAACGACAATAATAATAATAATAATGATAATAATAATAATAATAACATTAATAATAATAATAATAATAATAATAGTAATAATAGTACATTTAATTTCTAATCGCCTTTCAAAACTCTCAAGGTCACTTTACATTCACAGGATATTTTTTCTGTGGGTGAGCAGCGGCAGCCACACGCGCCAGCGTTCACTCAACCCGGAAGTAACATAAAATGATCATCACAACAACAACATCAACAACAATAATAATAATAATAATAATAATAATAATAATAATAATAATACATTTAATTCCTAAGTGCCATTCAAAACTCTCAAGGTCACTCCACAGTCAGAGGACATTCTCTCTGTGACGCTTACGAAGCTTCTCGGATGAGGAGCGAAACGTCCGGTGTTAATCTTTAGAGCAAATGTTATATATAATCTATGAAATGAAATGTGCTATATGCTTTTGCAAACAGTGTATATAGTGGACTATAGGGGACAGCTATTCACGTGTTGTTTTCTTTTATATTAATTTATCGTAATGTCACAGCAAGCATACCAATAGGCCATAATGTGTGTTGCCATTCGCCGCCATTTTTTCGGGTGTAAAGACGGATAAAAAAAATGGAGAGAAAAAAAATCCTGGTTGTTATTATGCAAAATTATGCACAAAGTAGAATTTGTATTTCTTAGAGTCAATATTTCAATGTTGCAATGGAATATCTGAGGCGAATAAGAGAAACTCCCACGAGATTAACAGCTGAAAGGAAACTGGTCAAAGATTTAAACCCTCATGGAAAGACTGCGTTGAGAGTTGAATGGAGCGTGTCAGCCATTATAGTCCAGAACACGAGTGATGACAAATACCAGATGTTTTCACGTCAACATTATCACCTTTTTTTATGTGCTAGATTACCACTACAAAGAGTGAATGTGATCTGTAAATTATCTGTGAAAATAGATTATTTTATTTTTTATGGCTTACCATGAAGTTTGTCCACATAACAGTACACGTCGTAAGTTTCTGTCGGTTTCCTGGTTCCATATGACCTCACACCAGGTTTATTGTGTAGGTTGCCATGGCAGCCCTTTCGGGGATTTATGATGGGGTATCTATGGACGCAAGCGATGGAAGATCCGTTTGACATCTTTCAGATAAGTGGACATTGAAATGTCAACATTCCACAGGCGGTTTTGAACGACAACGTACCTGACAGTCTGGTCGGCAAGCCATCCGGCATCACATTGATCAAAACCGTCATCGTACGCAGCTTTCAGCTGGTCGTACGTGGCGATGGTCGCGCCGATGTTGTCGCAAGCTTGGATAGCCTTCTCGTAGTTCAACGTGTACCGACTGTTGTTGGTGCGGTAGTGAAAGACGACACCTGGACCCACAAAATAAATATTTTTAAAAATAAAAATCGTTTGCGGCATTGATCCGTTTCATTTAAATGTCCAGGGGATGGGTTGAGTGTGTCAAGGTGGAACACCGCAACAAAACAAGTACAGTGATACCTCGGCTTACGAACGTTTTAGCTCACGAACGTTTCGCCTTACGAACAATAAATTCGCAAGTTTTTCGGCGGACGAACCAAACCACACAGCGCCACGGTGACTGGCGGACAAGTTTTCGTCGGATGAACACCAAACCACACGGTCGAACAGCGCCACAGTGGCTGGCGGACTAGTTTTCGTCACCACCTTTCTTTGAGTGCAGATGTGGTTTGTTATTGAGTGGAGTACGTTTGCTATTATGGGACCGAAAAAACCCCCACCGCATGCTAGTGTTAAGCTGAAGAGGACACAAAAGAAAATTACGGTCAAGCAGAAGAAGGAGATCATCAAAAAACACGAACGAGGTGAGCGTTTGTGTGACTTAGCGTCCCAGTACCAGTACCCTAAGTCAACCATTGCTACGTGTGACTAAGGGTGTTTCTGTGTTGTCTAAGCAACGGTCTCAGGCATGAGAAGAGGTTGAAAAACTTATGTTGATTTGGATTAATGAAAAGCAGCTAGCAGGGGACAGTGTGTGTGAGGGTATTATCGCCGAGAAAGCACAGCAACTTCACTCGGTTATCATCAAGTGGCAACCTGGAAGTTCGTTATCCATTGACAACTACCATCACAAAGGTAAATAAAACAACTTTATTATACAGTACCGTTTATTTCTTTAATTACAATACAATAGCACATTTATTATGCCTAAAGTAAGGTATATTTTGTGTAGTTTTAAGGCTTATTTGATAGAGAATTATGATTTATAGAAACCTGGGAACGGATTATTCTCATTTTTAATGGTTTCTTATGGGAAATAATTCTTTGGCAGACAAACTTTTCGCCTTACACACTTTCTGGGAACCAATTCAGTTCCCAAGATGAGGAATCACAGTACTGCAGTAGTCGCCAGCAATTATGACTCATTTCTTCATGATTCCAGAAAAAACAAAAGAATCTTACCATCGACATTGAGGTTTACAGTATCGCGGGTGTCCTCGATGCCAAACATGACCTCGCAGCGATACGTGCCAGCATCTCGAGCAAGCAGCTTGACCATGGTCAAAGAGGCATCCCCCACAATCTCGGGATGACTGGGCACGGAGACCCGGTTCCTGTAGGTGGAGCCGATCTTGATGATCCCATTTTGGGCTACTAACACCGTTGACTCAACGTCTCCCTCTAATTTGGTCCATTTGATGCGTAAATAGTCCATGGAAAAAACATTGGTGGCATTCGGGTTCACTGGTGACAGGGTTGGAATGATGGAGAAGAAACATGGAAGGCTAACTTTCCCAGAGAGAGAGCCAGTGACTGGCTTGATAATTGATAACGTGTCGGTGACTGAAAGAGAAAACAAAACAATAAAGGTTCATGGATATTTATCCTCATACAAGACAAAATAGGGCGAGTCTGCCATATGACTGCTGTGTATTTCTCGTCCTCGAAATACAGCCATCATTAACTAATAAAAGAAACCCCAAAAGTCAAAAACTGGATTAAGGTGGTCGGTGAAATGTATGAAATGTATGAAATGAAAAAGCTTACATTCATTGTCCAAGGCGAGCCAAATTTGAGAGACTATGGGATACCTGGAAAAAATCTACGGCAACCAAGTGCTTGTAAGAATAGTTAAAGGACAACCGACGCCTACGGACAAGTTGTGTCCATAATTTGTAAAATCACTTCAAATGACTGCTACTGAGCGTATTTGACAAAGAGTCTATGGCATACATCTATATTTTACGTTTTAAGACTCGCGCTGAATATTCAGGAAGTCTTGTTTTTGAGTAGATGACGATGCCTGACGTGACGTCCCGTCTCCAACGCCCATGACCGAGAAAGTGACACACAATGCATTTTGGGTACTTTGTTTGGTCTGAAAACTTTGTGTTGATCTGTGTTGATGGCGAAATTAGACGGAAAACATAAGTAACGCGATGGTGAATCGTTGTGTGTTGCACTAAGACTACTATTTGATACTAGTTGACACAAATTCCCAAAATACAAATCAGCCCATTTCCAATGGAGCTTGGGCGCCATCTTGTGCATTTTCCGGGACGCTACATTGGAGTCCAGACAGCTCGAATTGATACGGAAGGACTTTTTTAATCGATTGCAAACATGTATACTTTCCTTTTCAGAACTACTTGAATCATATTCATAACTGGATGAGTAACAAGAAAGCATATTCTCCGAATCTGAAGCCATTGTTTTGATTCTGGAGCAAGGCAAGACGTCTTGGCGTGACATCACGAACAAGGGCGTGGGACCTTCTGAAACTCGCCATCCCAATGTCATTCTGAAGTAGTTTTGGGACACTTTTTAACTCATTTTTATTGTTGTTTTCCATTTGACTAAAAATATCAGCCTGTGTGTTTTGGGTATTCTATATGCTATAAAACGTTTTTCTGATGTCAGTTAGGAAACAAAAAAATGGTGTCGGTTGTCCTTTATGTTAACATATTGGCCCCAATCCACTCAATTTGGTTACATTTTGTTTATTATTATTTTTATTTTTTATTGTTATTTTATGATTTTTCTTCTCATATGGCAGAGTGGACAGGACAGTAGATATGCGGAAGTGCAAGAATTGTAAAATGTTTTATTGAGATGGTTATGTGTATGTTCTGTTTTGATGTTCGGAATAGATGTTGTTCAATGTGACCATGTTTTCTCTCTTCTAACTGTTTAAAAAAAATCAATAACAAGTTCAATAACAAAAACCAAAAAATAATAATTTAGATATACATATACAGTGACTGGAAGATAAAGTCAGTAAAAAAAAAAACTCAAATTATCCCGCGACTGTCAAAAGTTATTGATTGTGTTGAAAGGCGCTTATAAATGAAATGTATTATTATTATAAAAAGGCGAGTCCTGAACCAGACAGTATAACAGTTTCTCATTCCACTTCCGAGTCAGGACCCAAAGGAGACATCAGACAGACAACCAAACACAACATGGCAACGGGTTGAATCACGCTGACTCATGTGGCGAAGGGGGAATCTGCCCCCCCCCCCCTGAGGTTGTGGAGATAGGGGAGGGGGAGAATGAGAAGGGGAATAATGTAGGGAATGCTCTGGAAACAGCGATGGGACTGCCTTCCAGGCATGAGTGTGCACACTTGAACAGAGGGCCTTATTAGGATAAAGAGGTGAAACCAGCTGTTATTCCCAGACTGGGAACTTGCTTTAATTGAAAGGTGTCACTCCAACCTCAAGACAGACACAGACCAGAGGCTGAGGAGAAGCCTTGGGGGAGGTCAACGGGGTCCACCAGGTGGCAAAGGTCTTGGGACACATTATCACCTTGAGAAAGCTGTACTGCAGTTCAAGGGCCACATGTTGCCTAATTTGATGTCAAGTGGGTCGCGCCAGAAAAATTTTACTTCCTTAAGGTACAAAAGAGGAAGATTTTTATAATAATAATAATAATAATAATAATAATAATAATAATAATAATAATAATAATAATAATAATAATACATTTCATTTATAAGCGCCTTTCAAAACTCTCAAGGTCACTTTACAGTCACAGGATAAGTTTTTTTCTGTGGGTGAGCAGCGGCAGCCACACACGCCAGCATTTACTCATCCTGGAATAATTCAAATTGAAAGCTAGCTAGCTGGCTAATGGATAACTAATAGATAGCGAGCGAGATAGATAGCAAATAGATAGCTAGTTAGGTAGCCAGCTAGATCGCTAGTTAGCAAATAAATATGTAGCACGGTAGCCAGCTAGATAGCTAGATAGTGAGATTAGCTGGCCAATAAATAACTAATAGATCGCCAGCTGGAGATCATGTCATGTGTAAAAATTAACTCATTCGCTGCCATTCCCGAATTTATTCGGGTTTTGATTTTACTTGCGGGGCTGCCGAAAAATTGCTGGTCAGAACTCTGGAAATGTTTTTTCCATTCCACGAGGGAGCAGCATTTTCCTTTTGTCAGCTTCAGTTGTTGTTAAAGCGTTATGTAAATCAATGTGTTTATTTTGTATTGTATTGTATTTTGGACAGTCGCCCCATTTCAATCTCAGAAAACTAACCTATACAATTTAGGAATTAACTCTTTATATCACGATGAAAGAAGAGAGTCTAAGGTTTCTTCCGCTGCATTGAATGTTTATGTAGTCCTAAAACTCAATATTTTGTTGGTCCCGCAATTTGAGTGACGATGACAAAAACCCTGGCACTAGATTGGACACATTTTTACACATCGTCTGGCAGTGAATGAGTTAAGAAATGAGATTTTACAATCATTTTGTTATACTGTTTACACTAACTTGAACAGTAATTAAGAACACGATTATACTGCTTTATTCATTACTTATTTCAAAACTAGTCATGTAATATTTTGATGTGTATGAAAAATAATCAGATGAGACGACTAAACATTTCTGGTTTCAATTGTCATAGAACAGACGGTCGTGACTGGGACGCTACATTGCTGTCATTGACGGTTCGAATTGATCTGGGAGGACTCCTTTAATCGATTGCAAACATGGATGCTTTCCACTTCAGAACTATTTGAATCATATTCATAACTGGATGAGTAACAAGAAAGTATCTTCTCCGAATCTGAACTCTGTGAGCCAATTGTTTTGTTTCTTGAGCAAGGCAAGACGACCTGGCGTGACATCACAAACTGGGGGCGGGACTTTCGCAGTTTTGAGCTGATTTGTGGCAGTTTTTGGACACTTTAAGTCATTTTTATTGGTGTTTTGCATTTGACGAAAAATATCAGCCTGCGTGTTTTGGGTATTTTAGATGCTATAAAACGTTTTTATTATGTCAGTTTTTCTGATGTCATTTAACACGATTTGTAATGTAAGTTCTGCTGTCAAATGTCTTTGATTCAGAACATTAGTATGAAGCCAGTATGTTAGTATCATTGAGCAGCCTGCATCGTTAGATACTCAGAGGTAAAGAACAGCTGTTGTGACAATGCTAATATCTTACCAACTCAAACACTAGTCATAATCAATGAATACCGAGACATTAGTCTGACCTGATTTGATTAAACTATCATCATATCACAGCCACGTAGTTACCTATAGTTCATATTACATGTTTTGATACTGGGAAAATACATATTTACTAATGTTTAGTAATGTAATGCTTGAATATTACATGTCAGAATTAATGTTAGGGCATAATGGAATGTTAATATGCAGTTAATCACTTTGTACCTACTGCATTACACTAGTTCGAAGCTATCACATCATAAAAACAGATCATGTGGAACCCACGCTATATCGACGTATTTGATTCATAGGTTGTCGTGCTGACAACCATGCAGATTTACAAAAATAAGGTAATTGAATGTAAGTTATTAGTTGAAAATGATGTCTATGGACTGGAGTTGATATTTGGCGAGGTTGACAATTAATGTGATACCTTTACTTTCATACATTTTTGGAAAACGTTAAGTTAGTCAAGAATCACTGTCAAGCTTTTGAGTTACAGCCTTCTACATAGCAGTGTCAGCATGGTTAAAATCTGCATTGGTCCTTGCGCTCAGAATTGATATTCCTGTCAGGCGTGTGGAGTAACTGACTGGAGTCAAAAAACCAGACAACGGGTATAAACCGTGTACTATTCTGTCTAGGAAGGTGACTCTGTGGGACAGTCAAAAGCAGTGACATTAGTACAATGACTATCGTGATCAGTTGCACTAGGATAGAGAGTTGCAACCTAGCTACGTTCATTAAGAATAAATGCAAACTCATGTACGTCAGCAATAGCGCTTGTGAAGCAATCACTCAGTAGCTGCATGTGTATTACCAAGAAAACTACGTCATGAAGTTTGAGATTACCTTAATGCTCATAGTCTAATTAAAAGGGAAAATGTAAGGGTACTTTGGGATTGGACTCATACCAGTGACGGTAAACGTAGCAGTTAAAGTGCCTAGAGGCATCCAGTCCTTCAGTTCAGTGACCACTGAATGTTTTACAATGGACGATAAGACAAGAAAGTCAATCTAAGCTCGGCACCGTTGAGTAGTAAGACAAGGTGATTGGCAAAGTTTACCATAATTAGATTTTGCATCATGTGGGGACAAGTTCGCAAAGTTGATCTGATTCTAACTTTAATCAACACATGAATCGAAGACGTGATTTAACATGTACAAACTTCAAAACCTCTAACTAGTCCATACAGTCAACTTCACGCACTGATCCATTAATAATTAATTCTTTCACATTAGTCATCAGTATGCAATCTGTACTTTCAATAGAGCTTTCTTGATCTGATTAGATTGAATTGAACAGCAATGAAGGATACAAAGATAATCAGCCTGAAGCGACTCTTGAAGGCAATCTGAACAAAAGAAAAATGAATACATAAGAATGATCAAGCACGAACAATTATCTTAGCACTCCCCTTATCTAACAGTGTAATGCAATAGAAGGATAGCTCTTGACCAGACAACATAAGATCAAGTGACTTGCAATACGCTAAAGCTAACGTTAACCAATTGTAGATCGACATTTGATGAAAAACGTATGACTCAACTTCCTAATCTGCATTATCCAGCAATGATTTATCATTTGCAATAGTTGAGCTACAGATAGCTGACCAGCTAATTGAATTTCATTTAAATCTGTCGATCATTCAACGATATGGGCTCAATACGTGTTACGTTTATGGAGACTACTGATTGATCAGTGTGACAGATAAGGGTTGCGATAATGTTGGATACCAGTGCTTAAGAGTTGATGTTATGGTGAATAAGCGATTCAAGTATCTTAGCATCTCAGGTGTTATGAAAAGTGGTCGAATGTGGTAAACAGAAAACTCTGTTCTGAACAGGTCTCACAAATTATCGGTGTTGACATTGGCAAAATTCCAGTATCGAAGGTCAATAAGCTTAGGTTGCTCGTTTAACTGAGAATAAGGTTCTGTATGGTGAATATGCACGGTGATCCAGTTGCATTAGGAGGCAGTATTCACTGTGGTGTTCATATGAATACCTCAGTTGACGTGCATGTAAAACATCATGTGCTTTTCCAATTATGTGTTTTATGTTGAATATGTATGGGTAGTATTAGGTAGTTCACGTGATGTGTTTGGCAATCGGTGCACTTCACTGCTGTTATGATATGCAGATCCACTCTCACTCTTGTCGTCTTAAATGCAGTTCTACAGCATTATCATGTTTTATTCTGGGTTTGATTTCGCTTTGACTCGTTTTCTCATGAGTGTTGTTAGCATTATGCCGAACTATTTGTCTTTATGTGTAAGTTCCTGCACATCATTTGATTTTTGTCACCACTGTCCATTTGTTCACAGGTTTCATGGTTAGCAATCGACCATTGCAAATCGTAGTTTTAGCACATTGACATGTTTGCATTTTTTACCAGGGTCTACTTACTTTCACTTACATCTGGTATTTCCCTTGCATCTTATTCACTGGAAACATAAGCTCTCACTTCACATTTGTCCACATGACACATATTCGCAAGTCGACAGTTTGTCATTTACGTTCAACTCATTTATCGTCGTTGCACTCAACAGCTGATAACTCCTCCATCTTGCAACGGCTATTCCATGAGCTGACACGATCAACAAGTGATAAACACATGAAGTTTGTCCATCTCATTTAGCACAATGTCCACTAGCAACATTAATATTGTCTCACATTTTATCACTTCACTCATGAAATGTTCTGAAGCGTACATCTCCATGATCACCAACTTTTCACGTTACCTTGCCATTGCTGTAACACCAATGATTATTTGCAATCTGTATAGCATACACTGATTTATGTACGTATTGTCTTCATATACAGCAAACCTCACGTTGCCAACGATTCGAGTTCGAACATCAACGTCTCATTTCTGACCAATTTGGTTGACCGTACAAATTCGTCATCCTAAATTCTGATGACTATGTCTTACAAGCGTAACAATCAGTTCTCGACCAAATCGAGTCCTGATGCAATTCCTCGCAATGGTTAGTCTACATTACAGTCTCGGACTCTACGTTCTAACTCAATTGACATCGGTCTCCATTCAGCATGTAATCCAATTTTGTAAATAGTCATTGTGAAATCATTCGACGTTACCTAGTTTAGAAGGAACTCGCTAACTCTAAAAGGCATCTGAGTTGAGTTATACCAATGAGTTTTCATGTGCATTCATCATTGTACTGATAAGGTTGACAAGGATCTGTTACGCACTGCAGATACTGTTATTAGATGTTCACTTTAGATTCTAATATTACTGCTTCTTGTTGTAACCATGGAGTAGGTTGTACAATGATCGAAGATGAGGCTTTATCTCACTTGTAACCAACTCACTGAGTGTAGCTCCTTCTCCCGGCGTTTGTTACATGACAGTGACAAGTCAGTGTAGCATCCTTTGACACATGTACTCTCGTCTGACATTACTGTGATTCGACTGGGCGTCTGATCTAAGAGTGATCTGTGTACCAGTCAGGAATTCCTCTTGAGATCCTGCTAATGTAATGTTCATTGTATCAACTATATTAGCAGAACAATTCATTCACTCTAGTGTAAATGTATACCATTTCTGTAACATTGAATCAATCACTTGGATCCTTAAGACTGACCAATATTTACGATCTGTGAGGTTTCCAAATTGATAACAGTATATGTAGTAACTAACTCAGGAGCCAATTTCTCAATCGACAACGCCATTCTCTGTGTCACTGCGTAATCGACATTTACGCATGATTCCAAGATATCAGCTGGGTATGAATTGTAGGCAATTGTTACCCCAAACAAATCTAAGTATTATGTCTGGAGCAAACATAGAGAAGACAGCCAGTTAGAAGAAGGATGCCAAAATATAAACCCCAAAACTAGTTCCGAATTGATGGCACACTGGGAAGACCGTCAGGATCTGTGACCAAAGTCATGGTGCCAGGCACTTGCAGTGATGTCACTAAATCGTGCACGGTTGCAGCTTGCAAGTTCGAGTAATCGAATAGCTGTAGGATTCAGGTTGAAGAGTTAACTTACCGTTAGTTGTTTCACACGTTGATTAAGCCCTTACCTCATGAGTTTGTTGAATGCAGTCAGTCATTGTGCGCTCATCGTTATGGTGTCACTCCAGTCAGTTTCCTTCGGTCATTGGTTTTACATGTGGTTCATTGTTGTCGGTTTACTTGTTGATTACTTTGGTAGTTTGATCGTGGTTTTGTTGGTATTACTTTATCATGCTTGTCTGTGATTTATCCGATATTGGTGAATTTTAATACATGTAAATACACATATCACATAGGACAACGAATTTTAAGTCATGAATCAAATATTCTAAATAGGATAATTCTAAAGACAGATTGTCAATGAATCATACTTTAATGTTTAATACAAAGCTGGTCACTATGTCAAATACTCAAAAACTCAAATAATAATGCCTTATTCAAATATCAATCAAATGTCCCGAGTTTATGCTTTTATGGCTCAGTTATCATGTCCAACCTTGTTCTAGAATCATAGATTGCTTTGTCTTAGAAGTCAACATCCTTCAGTTCGGAAGAAGACATGTTCTTGTGACATCAGTAATGTTGATTCAAAGTTGAAAGGAATATGTTTCTGATTCAGAGTAGATCCAGTATAATAGGATCATGATAGGGAAGCTCAATTTGCATAATGGCTGAAATGCTAGGCTAATGATCCGCAATCCATAATTGCGCGTATCTTCTAATTCTGCGATACTGCAATCTTTCTTTGAAATTCGCTATAATCCAGTCGACTATTAACAGAAGTTTTCTATGCAATGAACAACATTGCCGATATCACGGAATTTATAGAACGTCAAAATCTACAGTGCAGTTCTTAGAAAATGTATGATGTACATTTGATACGGACTCAAATGGCATTCGTGCGTTGTACATTTACATAACCAAGCCTCTGCTAGGAAATGATTTTTTAATGCAACAGCTTGCGAAGAAGAAAGATCCTGAATTTGTTATTTCTTTGTGGTCAAAAAAAGTCACCTTAAGTGATAAACTGTGAAGAGCTTAGTCACTAGAAGTCATACTAGTTAGAGGATCTTTGACTAGTTACAAATATGATTTTGAGCATATCAAAGAAATGGAAGAAGTCATATCTTTGACAATAGACAGAAATACTGAGCTAACACGACAAATTCTCAAAAGTCTTACAATCTATGCATTGAAGTACAGCTGCAAGTCGTAATTCAACGTGTTCATCAGATGTACTTCTCGATGAAGTTCAGAATGTATCTATAAACATCTTTGAGTCGATTTGACTCGATACGCAGACGCTCGAAGACACATTAGAGTAAGAATATCGTACGCTGTAATTTTCACGACAATTACGAATCTCCCAAACCGCTTCTAACTGAAAGAATGGCAAAGGAACAAACGGAGAGGAAATGAGTCCAAGAAAATGGGTCGATAACGAGAAGCAGACCATTCCCACGTCACCGAGATGTCCCGTGTGACATTCGAATAGAACGGCATTGTGCAAACAGAACGAACATCAAGTTGTTTCTGGCTACAACATCTACGTATATTCTTTGTGTCTGAAGCCATAAAGTTTGCCACTGATAGGAAATAATTTACTCACAACTGTACCATGAAGGTAAACGTTACTTACACATGGACATCGCGATGCCCCGTGGTATGATGGGAAGAGAAGAAAATGTTACGTTTGAAGCATTTCCTCCAAGAACATGATTAAATTAATCTGCAACGACTTTTAAACATAGTGGATTTGCAAATTGGATTGGATTAGCCTTTATTAGTCTCACAGTGGAGAAATTGACATTTCACAGCAGCATAGTTATGAAAGGAAGAGGAAAGGAAAGGATGAAGTAGAAAAGGAGCGGCTGGAAAGGCAGCCACTCTCACGGCGCCACCTTGAAGTCAAAAGAACAAAAAAACTAAATAACAAATAATATGACAACACAAAGACACAGACAGTCATTTAATCTTAAGCACTTTCTGCACCCTTTTTGTCATATGAGGCAGTTGTAGATGAAGAGAGGATCAAAGCGTCCTTTTCACCAGTGGATCCGGGACATCATGGTGGATGTGCATGTCTACTACAAGCTAAATGTTGAAAGCAAACACAAAGCCGTAGCATCCATTGATGAAAAGAGATTGTCTCACATCTCCTGTCCTACGTAAATCCGCTTCAATTCCAAGCCACGACAGTTCCACATATGCACCGACCTTTCCACTGAACAAAGCGGAGCTGTGATAATGTTGCCTAATACAGGCGCAAAAAAAAGAACAATCGCCCCAGAGTTGTCTAGCAATGACAGTCAAATGGCACTAACATTCCTCCCAATCAAAAACGGTGCTGGCATATTTGTGCTCTCGTCCTTGATGAACGTCATGGCCAAAAATGCTGAAAAACACATGACGCACAACAGAAAAGTGACAAAAGAAAACACAAAAACAACAAAAATTAAGCAAGTCTCGTGAGTGCACTTGCTGACGGCTGCCTACTCGTAGTGTAAACATTTGCGTTTTGCGAAATAAACATTAAAAAGTGTTTGTGGCAGATGACTCGATTGCACATCGAGTTTTGCACAGAGTTTTGCTGTATAATGATTAGCGGATTAAATGGAGTTTCATCCTTGCCATGCTTTCCCCATCGGTTTTCACAAGCATAGTACTGTAACTGGACAATTAGCTGCTGGTAATGGCGCGTGAGACATAGGTAGATAGCGCCAACTACTCAAGCGACATTATGTACGATGGCCAAAATGTTAGAAAAGAAGGATGAAGATCGAGGGAGGGAAATTGACACGAGTGCTGGGATCAAAAAATGTTTTAGATAGCTAAGGCACTTTGATCGCTCTGAAACTTTTGGCTAGCTATTAGCTGTCTAGCTAACGTGCTATCTAGCTATTTGCTATCTATTGGCTATCTATTAGCTGTCTAGGTGGCTGGCTAGCTATCTATCTTTTACCTATACACCTATATAGCTGGCTAGCTTTCTATTAGCTAGCTAGCTCGCTTTCTATCTATTTGACTGGCGCGTGTGGCTGCTGCTGCTCACCCACTGAAAAACTTAGCCTGTGACTGTAAAGTGACCTTAAAAGTTTTGAAAAGAGCTTATAAATGAATTGTATTATTATTATTATTATTATTGTTATATTACTCTGGCGCCATCTTGGACTACTTATGTTTTTCAGTTAAAAAAACAAATACAAAATGGTCGACAGAGATCGATGACATCCCTGATCGACCCTCCCCCAACCCACAAAGCAGGCAAGAGGAACAAATGTCTTTTTTGTTTTGTCTTTTGATTTAAAGCATATGGAATATATTGGGAGTGGGGCGGGGGGTCCTGTATGATGAATAAGCGGCAAAAAAGTAACACCAGTTGCTTAGTGATGAGACTGTTTTCTGGGTGGAGCCCACGTAAGATGTTACCCTGTCGTCGAGCTCACCGCTGCCGAGTTTGAGGCAATGTCCAAGGGTTGAAAAATGACTTCCATGGTGTAGTCTCGAAATGTGTTCTCCAAACATTAGTGGCAATTCCTTGGAGTTTAGGGGGGAGCGCTCGGTTCCTCTTTATCACACCATCAGTGACACATGCTTTACGGAACCGCTTGGTGTCCACACGCTGGCTGAGGCCCAATTAAAATAATCCCGATGTCAATTTTTCATAGGAGAAGTAATTTTGGATCAAATGTGAGAAGCCACTTGAGGATTAGAAGTTTTGGGGGGCCAAACGAAGCTTGCAACGTTGCACCACAGGGTCCCAACCGTGTTGGTTCATGTCCACGCTGATTCCTGGGTGTCTTCTCACTGAGGAAGAAGCAACGCAGCAAAGAAACGGGAGCATTTTGAATAAAATGTGATATTCCATTTTGGAGATGGACAGGATGTTTCATAAATCTGTGTCACTTCTATCTGTGCAGCGGGTGAAGGTATGAAAATGCAATACAGGTAACATCCGACTTACGACCGGCACGACATATACATAAGACCACGACCGCCAGACCCTATTTTTTTTTCATATTAAATCTACGCCTGGCACCGTGTGGTGTATTAACCACAAAAGTTAATTGTGGATTGTTTGGATACTTGGAGTTGCTGTACCATTTGCTATCGACTGCACATGTGTGAAAATGTTCCATTCTTCCCATGTTTGCTGATGTAGGAAAGTCACGGTCGATATAAATGTAACAAGCAAAACGCGTGAGTCTACTTCGTCACACAAGACACCACACACCGCAACGCGTGAGCAGTCCAGCAACGCATACGACAATTTTGGCCAGCCAGGAAGCATCCCACCGGCCAAGGCGAGAGCCAAGGCGTGGACATTACGGGCGTGCGGGACCGCCGTGATGAGAACGGGGGGAGAGTTTCCCGGCATCGGCGACATCGCGTCGGCGGCATTGTGGCGACGAGAACGCGGCGGCGACAACGCTCTAAGGCCGGGGAGAAGGCAACCGGTCGAACACCCAGACCCATACCCTCCCGTCCCCGTGGCGTCCGAATCACATCGTTTGCAATCGCATCATTTAGCACAGACATTTTGAATGGATTTCGACTTACGACCATTTTGACTTACAACCTTTTGGTTGGAACGGAACCCGGTTGTAAGTCAGATGTTACCTGTATATATTTTCCTGAAGCTACCAATATCACGTTTTTAGAGCAAAGATTTGCACGTACACAAGAAAAAAAACAACTAATATATATATATATATATATATATATATATATATATATATATATATATATATATATATATATATATATATATATATATTTTATGAAACATTTCACAAATGTTGCAGATCATATTTTTGTCAGCCAATCCTCCATGAAGCGTCTCCAGCTGGTCGAGAATGCTGCTGCTCGCCTCTTGACTGGTAATTATAAGAGGGAGCACATAACTATCACGCTGGCATTCCTTCACTGGCTCTCTATACATTTTAGTTATTTTCAATATGTAGAGTTTGTATGATCTCCCAGGGCTTGTGTGGGTTTTGTCCGGATATTCTAGTTTCCCACATTCCAAAAACACACATGGCAGAAAGCCAAATTTGACAGGCAACAGCCACATTTGAGAGTTCCTTCATGCATATGTGACACAAATGTGGTTCAATGACAGACTGGAAACGATGGTGGAATCCGCACATGACGGGGAGGCCCTTAGTAACGCGAGTTTATGTTTTTGTTGTTTGTAAAAAAAAAAAAAAAAAACATTTCTACGTTGCTAAATCTGTTATCATAACAGATCATGGGAGACACGGTCAAGGCCAGCGCGAAGTGAAGTCAGCGCATTGGGAATTGCTATACTGTGATTCAACATATTGATGTTGCTTTTTTTTTTTGCCAGGCATACCAGTGGTTACGATTTGAAATATGCAACCAAATTATATTTCAAATGCAATGCTGTCATTTAAAGACCGTGTGTAAGAAATGACCTCAAATTGTGTTTTCTTTCCTACGGTTGTGTGACAAACCTGTGATTTCATTCCATTTTTGAAGTTCCTGGCCTTTGGTCACTAAGGGTTTCCGTTACTTTCCATCTTCCTTGACGATTCTCATCGAGAGAAATGGTGTGGTCCATCGAGAAACCCTGGCTGAACTGATGATGCCCTGTATAAAGAAATACATCCTGTATTTAGAGGCGGCATCATTAATCACTCACAAATGGGTAAAACCAGATGTGAGGACTACCATTTAAATGGATGTTAGGAACATCCAGAACAGAACAGAGAGCCTATGATGAGTTCGACGACTGGCAAAAACTAAATTATAATCACGGTAATCAGATTAAGTCAAAGTTCGGCCGTTCAATCATGCCTATGATCAAATACCAACGATTATGAATCCATTTGTGTGTATTAAAATTCTGGAGGTCGACTTGTGCTGAAGAGTAACATCCTTAAAATGGGTGTTTTAACAAGACAATGACTTTAAATACCTCACTCATGTTTCAGTTTGCGACCAAGGGGTGGCCTTGCCTGTCGCTGCACAGTCGTTTTAATCAGTGTCCGTTAAAAGGAGACCCGGCACGGCCATTCAGTGTTGGGTCATTGTTTGTTTCACCCTGTCAGGTTTGTTTCATCATGTTTTATTTCTGGTTTTGTTTGCTACCTTGGACCTTTTTGTTCTGATGACTTTGTTGTTTGAGATTTTTGTTCCTGCTGACTTTATTGAATACAACTTGTCTAATAATAATAATAATAATAATAATAATAATAATAATAATAATAATAATAATACATTTCATTTATAAGCGCCTTTCAAAACTCTCAAGGTCACTTTACAGTCACAGGATAAGTTTTTCTGTGGGTGAGCAGCGGCAGCCACACGCGCCAGCGTTCACTCAATCCGGAACTCAAATAAAATAGTAAGACAAATAGATATAAAGATAGCTTGCAAGTCAATAGAAAAATACAACCTACTCCTCTCTCTCGCCTGCATTTTTGGGGTGCACTACTACCAGCACCTTGCAAATCGTGACATCATGAATGCAGAAGCATCTGGGTGACAGAACAAAAAAATTGAAGTTATGGCACGGCCAGCCAACTGTCGTTTCTTAATTCGATCAAACGAAGAGAGTTTCTATCAAATGTGGATTTTGGCCAACTAATACGACATTGCTTCTGACTAAAAACAATCCCTTTTAGTGAATTGTATCCATCAGCACCACCCATCCACCCTTCTTCTCCACTGCACCTCCCAACCATTATCTTACATGCATCTTTGTCTCTTTTATCTGAAGGCACCTCGCTGCGAGCGATTTGTTTCCTATGTTGCCATTATCTGATGCTAAAGCCAGAGGCTTTCTTTCGTCTTTTGTTTTCAGTTCAACCCCCCCCTGCTTTTTCTTTTTCTTTTGTTGCTTTATCGGGCCTCACCAATTTTGAAAACAGAGCTGAGGGCAAGAAAGGCGGAGTATGTCCAAAGGGGTTTAAAATGCATAGCCTATTATGTAAAGTTGGGAATGATTTCTAAATGCAAATTAGACACGAGTTTACTCAGGAAAAAAAGGCAATAATCTTTTTATTTGTTTTGATTTCATACTTTGATACTTTTGATTACAACTTTGGCTAATAGCTGTCCTTATGAATGATTACAATTCCCAGATAAAGGTTGTGGTACGCCGTACATTGTTTTAAAAGATAAAAAAACGCTAACACAAGCAAACAGCTTACCGCGCATGTGCACATTATGCTTTTATCAATCCAACCGTACGCAGCGATATAAAAATATATACGACAGAATTAATTTTGCTGGTTTGCCGTGACAATAGAAGCGATCGGCAGCAGCATTGTTGTTGACTACCAGCAGTTGAGACCAACTGGATTTGAGCCAAAATGGTCTTTGTAAGATCGGTTAATAATTTGTACTTTTTCTCCCATATAAAAGTTGTAGTATGGCGTCCATTATTTGGAATGATGAAAAAATGGTATAAAATACAGCGAAAACGTATACGTTGACATGTATGTGATTTAGTTGGCAAGGCACGATGACAGACTGCAGCCTAGGATTCATCTTTTCCTCAAGATTTGGTGCCCAGAAACTCTCGATTCTAAGAAGTACAGATGACGGCTGGAGAAACCTTTTCATCGATGGACCACTCCTGTACGACTGAGAGCTTACACAGACGTAGTGCCCAGAAACTGTCGCAAAGCAACTCCAATGTATAGTCTTAAAATATCTGTGTAGTGACATGTAGCCGGAGGAAAAGTTCCTTGATCGATGACTGGTGAGTAACATTCGCTTGACGCGCTTCCAGTGAATAGCAGATTCATGTACTTGGCAGGAGGATCGAGGTGTGGCGGTGTGTATGGATTTGCGTCATCATGAGGTCGTTTGCAAGCGATGGGGAGGGCGTTCCCTGTAGACTCCACCGGCGGTTCGTTGCGAAGATTTGACATCACGCCTGCTGTGTGACGCAGGGAGTAAGAGACCACCTCGCAGCTGGCTGGCTTGAAGCAATCACGTTCGAATGGAATTCAAGGTTTGATTCACCGATGTGAGGTGTTTCCCAAAACTTAGCTACGGGGTACACCCCACGTTTGTTGTGCGCTCAATGTAATTTTTTTTTATTTATGTGGTTATTTATTGTTTATTTATTAATTAACATGTTCCCTGCCAGACATGTGCAAAAATGTGTCCAATCCAGTGTCAGGCTTTTTTTTGTCATTGTCACTCGAATTCCAGGATCCACAGAATATTGCGTTTTAGGACTACATAAACATTCAATGCAGTCTTCTTTTATCAGGAAAAATAGAGTTAATTCCTAAATTATATGGGTCTGGAATTATATGAGATTGAAATGAGGGCGTATGTCCAAAATACAACGGAATACATACATATTGGTTTATATAGCGCTTTAACAACAGCTGAAGCTGGACTAAAGCGCTAACTTGGAAATAATGGAAATGCTGCCCCCTTGTGGAAAAGAAAAAAAAAAAACATTGCCAGAGGCCATGTCCAGGGCTTTGTCGGCACCCATGCATGAAAAGACAAAACCCGAACAAATTCGGGAATAGCACCCTGTCATATTTTCAATTCCCGAATAAATTCGTGAATGGCAGTGAATGAGTGAATTAATTACTCTCGTTGTTTATTTATATATTTAGTTAGTTAGTTATTTGTGTATTATATGAGTTTGTTTTTGCCTTCGCAGCTAAGTTACTTTCAACTGTGAACTTTATTGGCAGGTTAAAGGCAAAAACTGGAAGTGATCCAAAACTCCAATTTAACTCACAGTCTGCATCATTCCTGGCATAGCCAGATTTGTGGCTAATCGTCAGAAGCAATAAAGCGACCTATAAACTCCAGCATATATGTTGGAAGACTATTGTCGTGGACTGGCGATGAAATCCAAGTCTAGTGACGCAACAAAGTAGTTCAGTCAAGTATCCGTCTGTGAAAGTGTGCCTTGCGAGTTACATCAGCAATTCTTGACTACAGCTGTGCTTGGCCGTTAGCCAAGCGACTAACGCCTGCTTGACGCTTATTGTGCGCTCGGATTTTCTTCTTGTCAGTTTGGCCTCTTGTCCCGTTTGATAAATATCTAAAAGTGTGGCCCTGTTTTGTCCAGCTGAACCCAGATCATATGCTAAGTCACATGTTGGCTTAGAAGAGAAAACAAATAAAAATGGAATGCGTATTGGGTCCCGTTGCCACGTGCGCAATACTAGTCGTTTAAACCCCTTCGATTGCATTTTCATCTGATAAAACACAAACCTGTGGTCATGATTGTTGGTTCAGGTGATGGATGGCTGTCATCAATTGTCTCCTCTCTTCCATTTGGGCTGTCATATTCACCTGAAGAGCTGTCGTGTTCCCTTTAAAAAATATATAGTATCTGCAGTATGTTGACAGATAACTGAATATGCTAAAAAGTACAGTTATTATGTTGGCCCATTAACTCATTCACTGCCAGACGATGTGCAAAAAAGTGTCCACTTCTGTGCCAGGGTTTTTGTCATTTTCACTCAAATTCCAGGACCAACAGAATATTGAGTTTTAGGACTACATAAACATTCAATGCAGCATAAGAAAGCTTTGACTCTCTTCTATGAGCAGAACAAAAGAGTTAATTCCTAAGTTATATGGCTCTGGAGTAATATGGGGTGCAAGTGGGGTGGGGGGGCTGTACAAAAGGCAAATGCTGCCCCCTCGTGGAAGAGTAAAAACATTGCCAGAGGTCTGACTAGCGCTTAATCGGCACTCCCCGGCAAGAAAAACCAAACCCCCCAAGAATTTGTGAATGGCGCTCCATGTCATATTATCAATTCCCAAATAAATTCGAGAATGGCAGTAAACGAGTTTAAAATAAATACATAACTGATAATTAACAGCTGAGTTTGCAGTAATAGTTTTAATGTGTCCTTTGTCATTTTCAAATTATTATCGCAACCACTGTATCAAGGTTTTTTTTTTCTGCAACAGCATTAGCAGAACGTCAGCAATCTGTTTCAGAGGTGCGTCAGAGAATTTCCAGGACTGTTGTTACAAAAGATATATATATTAAATCCGAACTACAAACAACACGTTTCCATGGAATCCAAGGCACATTCCGGGAGAATATGAGGAGTCTTCCGGGATTGTCCACAACTACGTCATTACAGCCGTTTTGATGTAATTCCATATGTTTAAAATGGCTCCTTTTGTTGATGGGGAAATATCACATGGACACAGATGTGTAAGTAGTAGGTTGCAGCAAAGTAGGACCAGGAACTGTTAGATGCTCAGAGATAACATACAAGAAAGGGGACCAGCTAATAATGAAGTTTCTCGTTGTGTCTGCCTGCATCTGTTGCAATATCACAACTTCTAAGATGTACAACGCAGAGCTCCTTGTGACACTTTATGCAAAAAGCTATCCATTCCATCAAGCCATCAACGACCATCACAAAGGTAAATACAACGGCTTTATTATACAGTACAGTTTAGTTCTTTCATTACAAAACCAAAGCACATTTATTTTACATAAAATAAGGTATATTGTGAGTAGTTGTAAGGCTTATTAGGTTGAAAAATATGTTTTATGGGGATCTGGGAATGGATTATTCTCATTTTAATGGTTTCCTATGGGAAATTAATGTTTGGAATACACTTTTCACCTTCCACACACTTTTTGGGAACCAATTAAGTTTGTAAGCCAAGATATCACTGTATAGCTTTTGTGACACCTGTCCCGGTACCTTTCTGATACATCACGTAGGTTAAGAATCAATTGAAGTGAGTGGCTGACCTTTGCTTCCTCTGAACTGTCGATGGAAGTTGACTCAGAGCGTCCTGGAGGCTTCTGATCTTGGCCTTCTTCTCATTGAGCACCAGAACAAAGCGGGTGTATAAATCCCTTGTCATAGTTTCCTTTTCCTGAACGTGATGTTGGAGCCTAGTGACAAAGAGACCAAGGTGCACAAATGTATACATTACAATTTTTTTCATATTTTTGAGTCATTTGCGCTGAAGAATTATGTTGCCTATGTAAATTAAACGAGAAAAAAAACGTGACAAAAACCTTACACTAGTTACCAGAAATCACAGAAAAAAGTTCAGAGCTGTGGGTGTAACCGTCACGACTCATAGGGGCGACCGGTGATGATGTCATAGCAGTTGACTGCTGTGCATGAAAACAGCTGGCAGTGAGCATAAAAAAAATCAACCAGAGCAAACAGTTCTAACTGTAAACAAACACAGTGTTACTATTCTGGCAGGGGGGTTGACATTTTTTGGGCTGTCGTTTCTTTCAAATTTGACGGCAAAAAAAAACCTGCTTAAACGTACTCTTCAAGGATGTGTGCATGTTCCTCTTTCAGTTTACGGTTCTCCTCCGATAGGTGCGAGTTTTCTTTCAGCAGGTTAGAATTGCGCTTGAGCGACTGGCCAATCAACTCCCGGGTCAGCGCGGTTGGGTTTGAAGCAGGCTGAAGCTTCAAAGAGCCCAAGAGCACCTGAAAATAAGAGGAGGGGGAAAAATAAGAAAGGAGTCTGAGAGCAGAGGACCACAGGGTGAAAAGTCAACACGAGGACATAAAATTGTTGCGCACTATGCAGGGGACAAGTTTTCACAAGTTGCAGAGTGCCTCTAACTGCTCCTTTTCAATCAAAAATGTTGCATTACATGATCTTTCACAACATAAATTAACTTTCCAGACATCAAGCCAGATCCAGCAGGCCCGTGATGAACTGTACTAATACAATATGTGTAGATTAGATTAGCCCTTATTATTATTATTATTATTATTATTGCAACTTTCCCCATGGTGGGGCTATTAAAGGCTTTCTGTTTCTGATTCTGATTAGTCTTACATTGGAGAAATTTACATTTCATAGCAGCAAAGTGAAAAGGAAAGAAATAGAAAAACTAAATACAGGAGCTGCCAAAAAGGCAGCCACTCTCAAGGCGCCATCTTGAAGTCAAAACAACAAAAACAAAAAAATAATAAGAAATAATGGGACACAAAAGACACAGACAGTCATTCAATCTTAAGCACTTTCTGCACCCTCTTTGTTGTCTGAAGCAGTTGTAGATGAAAGAGGAGAGGATCAAAGCGTCCTTTTCACCAGTGGATCAGGGACATCATGGTGAAATGTGCACATCTGCTACAAGCTAAACGTTGAAAGCAAAGCTGTAGCATCCATTGATGAAAAGAGATTATTTCACATCCCCTGTCCTGTAAATCCACTTCAATTCCAAGCCGCGACAGTTCCACATACGCATCAACGCTCCGCACTGACTGTGCATTGTGTTTATCTATATTTATAATTTCATGTGTCAACAGTTCTTGTTCAGATAAAATATGGCGTCTTAACATGCTGTTTTCTGATTTAAAAAAAAGTTTTCCCTGTTGCAGCAGGTTGGTGAGCAGATAAGGGGGAATCGCCAAGTATAACTTGTTTGCGATTACCCAAGTTTTGTTATGGGACTTTTTGTGTCGCTTGGTGTGTGGTGGGCCTTACTCAGCGATGTGGGAGGATCTAATTCTGAACAATGATGTAATACAAATATAGCGGTGGACTGCGTGGATAAAATCAGTTCGGGAAAAAAAGACCCACTCTAAGCAGTTGACGGTGCTTTTTGGCAAAAGTAGAGGGAATGATCAAAACAGAGCAAAACTGTCATGGTGAAAGAATAAACAGCACGGCGCTCGCTTCCAAAATCTGCATTGGAGTTTCAGCAAATATTTATTTGCACTTGTGTGCCAGCCCAAGATATTCTCCAGTGTGAAGGTGCAAGAAAACCATGACATCAGGGTTTCTCCAGACTTTATAGGGTGATGAGGTGTTTTTGTCTGTCTGGGAGAAATATAGCGGGGTGGGGTAGGGTGGATGGGTGGAGGGGGGGGCAATGAGTTGCACTAGGTAGAAGTCAGTTTTTCACTCTGGTGGCTTCTTGTTCAAGATATGACAAGACACACAAACAGACTTGTGGCTCTGAAAAAAAAATCATGTTGCTTTTTTCCCCGATTGATACATTTTCTTCATTGGGCTTCATTGAGTCAATAAAATGAGCGTGAGTTTGTCAATATAGGTGTGTCACGTTTTGATTTGCGACCAACGGGTGGCACTGTTTTAATCAGTGGCAGTTAAAAGGATTCCTGGCACGACCATTCAGTGTCCGGTCATTGTTTGTTTTACCCTGTCAGGTTTGTTTCGTCTTGTCATGTTTTACTCATGGTTTTGTTTGCTACTTTGGACCTTTCTATTTTGATGATTTGTGTTGTTTAAGCTTTTGTTCCCGCCCACATTATTTATTTTTTTTTGTCAAATACACCCTGCTCCTCCATCTTGCCTGGTTTTTTTTTTGGGTCCACCACTATCACCACTTTGCAAATGGTGACAAGGTGTCGCTGCAACGAACCGGCAAACTACTGTTTACTCGTTTCTTTGGAGGTCACGATCTGGATTTCCGCTTTCTTGCAAGAGCGGACTAACTCCATTACAAAACAAAAACAACAACAAGAAAAACACACTGAAGTCTTGATCCACTGGGAAACAACAAAGTGATAAAAGTGCGACATTTTAAGTATTGTGTCCACAGTTTCAGACTAACAAAAATTATTCCATCATCAAAAGCAATCATGAAATATTTGTCATTTTTCTCCAGGACCGGTTTCACCCTGACAAGTTACACAGCTGTTTTTCCTTCCACTGCTGATAACGTCACCAATGAACACGCACTTTGCTCACTCACGCTTGCCTCAATCTGTCCACTATGCCATCTGATTTTATTTTCCGTCAGCATTTTTTTTTATAGCTGCCACACCCACTGAAATTATTCTGTTGTCATAAACATATACAGGAATCCCTCTTTTTTCACGGTTAATGGGGACCAGGACCATCTGCGATAGTTGAAAATCCACAAAGTAGGGTTTAGCATTGTTTGTGAGTACCAGCATGATTAAAATATGTAAACAGTATTTATACTTTATATATTTGAGACAAGGACTATAGCAGTACTGTATCCATATACAGTCAAACCTCGGTTTTCGAACGTCTCAGTTCTCGACCAATTCGGTTTTCGATCAATTCGGTTTTCAACCAAAAATTTTGGTTTTTTTATGCCTTGGTTTACAACCAAAAATCAGTTCTCGACCAAACTGAGTGCACCTGAATGCACCAGTCGACTCCCCTCCGCTTCCATATAAGCCACTTCCTTGTGTTGCGTCTCATTGTGACCAACGCATCGTGTAGCCTTCCATTGTCAGCAAGTGTCAATCACAATTTTGAAAAAAAAAAAAAAAAAGTAGACATTGATTATATTTCCATGTTCGACCAAATCAGTTTTCAAACTGGTTTCTGGAACGGATTATGGTTTAACTGTATATATTTTGTACATGGAGAGTCTAAGGTTACGGTCATCTGCAAATGATGATTTGATGATTTGTCATCTTCATCCTTGGTTTCTCAATAAGAAGCTGGCAAGGCCTCTTGAACACACAGGCGTGTCTTGTTAACATTTGACAAACAACATATGTTTTCACTTTTGAACAATTTTTACATTGTTTTACTGCTCTTCGTTTCCTTGAAAAATAGAGGTTTGTGACAATCGGAAGATGGAGGCTGTTCTGATCTAAAGCACAGTAGGCCGCATCCTGACTACCGTGGAGTCGCACCCCGGGCGTTGAAACTCAGCTCAGGTGTTAAGTCGCCACTTGTGCACCCCCTCACGCTGACATTACTCCCTGCATGTGTGTGGTCTTATTTTCTCTGTGGCGTGTGGGAAAACATGTAGAAAGCAGAGTACAAATTGAATTCCCCTTAGAGGCAAAACAATGTTTTCATCACACACTATGATAAATTAGAAACGCAACGATAATCAATTTTGTATTAAGTGCTACAAGCGACCATATTTGACCCCATCGAACAAACTGGGCCATCCTGTAAATCTGTTCCTGACTAGAATTTAGTGGAGTCAGCGATTGTTCAGGTCAGTCCAAATTCATAATCAACTCATGGAGGCCTGTATCAAATCTCCCCAGTCACCACTTTTCTTTCACAGCTATTACCTCGGTGATTGCCGACCTTGAATCCAGGCTGGGGGGGTATCGGCAATTTTACAATTGAGGTTACCCCCAAAAAATAAATAAGTATGTATTGTTAGTGGAAACAACACATGGGAAGACCACCCGAGATCTAAGAAGAAGGATGCTCGGAGAAACTCATAAAAGTCAGAGGCAACGTTAGGAATGTCACAATGATCCGGCGCAGCCTGTCCGGGGGAAATTCGGGTGGCACCGAGTTGTGACTAAGACCTTGTGCAAGATGTTCCACTAATAATCTCAAACGATGAGTCTTTGGTTAGTGGAATCCGAGTAAGAGGAAGAAGGGATTGAAGACCACAAGGCTGTACACTCAGTTTTCAAACACCCCCGAAAAAAATCTGTTTTTCCCACTGAGTTTGATTGAAGCACCTTAACCGTCATGTTTTGGTGTTCGACCAACAGGTGGCACTGTCAGGCCCCAGCTGCAGCTGCACAGGTGTTGGTTGCCTTAATCAGTGGCAGTTCCATTCAGTGTCGGGGTCATTGTTTGTTTCACCCTGTCAGGTTTGTTTCGTCTTGTCAGGTTTTACTCGTGGTTTTGTTTTCTACTTTGGACCTTTTTGTTCTGATGACTTTGTTGGTGGAGATTTTGTTTCTGGTGAATTGATTTAATACAATTTGTCAAATACACCCTGATCCTCCCTCCTTCCTGTTTTGGGGGGTTGTAAATCATGATATTAACAGAGGATGAATGAACTAAATAAGAGATATATTTAAAGGACAACCGACACCATTTTTTTGGTTTCCTAACTGATATCAGAAAAACATTTTAAAGCATTTAAAATACCCAAAACAGGCAGGCTGATATTTTTAGTCAAATGAAAAACACCAATAAAAATGCCTTAAAGTGGCCCAAAACTACTTCAAAATGACCTCAGAAAGTTTCAGTTTCATGGTCTGTTTCATGGTTTCAGTTTCAAGGTCCCACCCCCTTGTTCGTGACGTCACTCCAGTACGTCGTGCCTTGCTCTAGAATCAAAACAATGGCTTCAGATTCGGAGAAGATGCTTTCTTGTTAGTCATCCAGTTATGAATATGATTCAAATAGTTTTGAAGAGGAAAGCATAAATGTTTGCAATCGATTAAAGTAGTAGTACTTCCGTATCAATTGAACCGTCAGGACTCCAATGTAGTGTCCCGGAAAATGCACAAGATGGCGCGCAAGCTCCATTGGAAATGGGCTGATTTGTCTGCCGCATTGTCTGTCACCATCGCATTATTTGTGTGTTTTCCTTCTAATTTCGCCATCAACATGGATCAACACGAAGTTTTCAGTCATGAACTCGAAAACAAGACATCCTGAATATTCAGCGCGAGTCTTAAAACGGAAAATATAGCTATATGCCGTGTAATCTTTGCAAAATACGCTCAGTAGAAGTCATTTGAAGTGATTTTACAAATTATGGACACAACTTGTCCGGCTGCGTCGGTTGTCCTTTAAAAGGTAAAACCAAGCCTTGCTTAGGAAAACGGAATTTGTTTGTTATTGATCGTAGACCTTTGCGGGAAGAAGAAAGGCATCCTGGAATACTTGTATTTATTTTCTTGAGCGTCAGCTTCTCCCCTGAGACAAAGTGATAACGTTAAAGGTCAGCTTGACTCTATGAAGGTGTGGGAGGTCTAACTGAGGTTTAAAGATGGCACTCTTTTTGGTATTCTATTCCACAAAAATGAATTTTGAAGCAATCAAAGACAAAAGGTCAAGAAAAAAAACAGCTCATATCTTGCTTTGAACTTGAACAGACTCAGACAATGCACGTTAAGTACAACTGAGCAACATCGATGAAAAGGTTTCTTCAGTCGTCATCTGTACATCTTTGAAGGTGTCGGACATTTCGCTTCTTATCCAAGATGCTTCTTCAGCGAAGACACCTTCAAAGAAGTACAGATGACGGCTGAAGAAACATTTTCATCGATGGAACACTCCGGTACGACTGAGAGCTTACACAGACGAACTGAGTAATATGTTTAAAACATCATTTGTGATTCATTTCTGGATCTCGCGATCGTAGGCATGACGGCTGGCGCTAAACGCGACATTGAGCAAGATGTCTACAATGTAAATGCTGCGTCAGTGACTTCAAAATCTACAACGTTGTCAGATGTGTGGTCCGCTGTTTGTTTTTGTGTGTCTCCAGAAAGCTAAAGGCAGAGCTTGAGGTCAAACCTGGGCAGAAGGGGTGAATGTATTGATGTAAAAGATACTTTGCTTGTCATAACAACCAACACGCGGACTTAACACCACATACCACAAGGGTCAGAGCATACAAATACGAAAAGAAAAAAAAAATAGAAATACTCTTCACAAAGATGTACGTAGAGGGATTCAGGTGTGTTTAGTCCACGTTTCCCATGCACACAAATTACCATGCTGTACGTCGAGAGATTATAGAAGCCGCACTTCGTGGTTTCCGCCATTTTTTGGGAGCCATTAGTCAGGATGACAGCAATTTTATTTTATTGCTCTGTTAATCATATGTAACACTGGCTTGCTGAAAAGGTTGAAAATCCGACGACATATTCTCTTGGTTGTTAGGCCCAAAACAACATTAATAACGAAGCTTAAGCAAACGGGAAGCCTGGGTTGCCTGGGTACAGGGAAAATGAGAGTGCAATAAGATTTCAGTCACGTTCAAATGCACTCCGGAGATTTACGATGGTGATGTTGCAAATCTTTCCAAGTGAAGTAGCTCCCATTTGGCAAACCAGGCTTATGATTTCTTCCGAGATGACAGTTCGCTTTACTGTAACAGCGGAACATTTCATTCGTCATAACGGGAGCAAAATTGGAATTTCCTCTCTCAATCGCTCCCAGTTTGCTAACCATTTTTTTCCTACTTTTCACACAAAATTATGAATGGTAGATAGATAAATAAAGAAAGAAATAAAGAAATAAATACCTAAATAAAGAAATAAATAGATGAATAGATAAATAAATAAATAAATAAATAAATACATATATAGGTGGATAAAAAATATATAGGTGGATGGGTAAATAAATACATAAATAAATAGACAGGTAAATATATGAATACAACAGTGGAAATAACTAAATAAATAGGTAAATAAATAAATAAATAGGTGGATAAATAAAGTAATTAATTAATGGATAGATAAATAAATACATACATACATAAATAGGTGGATAAAAAAATAAATATATAGGTGGATGGATAAATAAATAAATGAATAAATATTTGCCTTAGTATGTTCAAATAAGAATGACATTTTCAAATTTCAGTGGTGGAAATAAAAAGACATTTACGGTATGTTTATTTCAATCAAAACTGGTAAAATTCAACCCAAACGCTATCTCAGGGTTTTTCAGCATCATCTCCAAGTAATCAGGAACGTGGCTGTGATAACACTGAGTGGAATGATGACAGAATAAAGTCGTAGAAAGTGAGCTCAGGAAAGAAAGTGTGGGCATGGAGAAAACATTAGCACCGTCAGGAGGCGTGGAGCTAGATAAAGAGCAGGAAGTAGGGGAGGGAGGTGTCATCCCATCACTGATAACGGGGACGTTCCCACAGTCATTTAGCAAGTAACCTGTGCAATAAGTTCCTCAACAATGTGGCATTCACTTTTCGGCGAGTCGTGATTTCATGCATCTGGCCGACACATCAACAGCATTTGAGAGCAGAGGCAATAAAAAAAAAAAAAAAAAAATAATAATAATAATAATAATAATAATAATAATAATAATAATAATAATAATAATAATAATAATAATAATAATTGTATTGATTTTTCCAAATTCATGTTGTATACTTGGTATTTTTGGAATAATTCAAATATGGCAGGTGGAGTTAAAAAAAGACTTTTCTAACTTTATAGCCTGGTTTAGATTCTTAATTTTTTTATGTAAATATATTGCAATAAATGTACTTTTTTGTTCATGTTGGTTGGTTCAGGTTTTATTTCTCATTTCTTCCATCTATTACTCCCATGGTGCTTTCTCCCATCTTTGTGACTGGTTTAGTTAGTATTGCTGTCCGTGTTAAGCGCGCTTCAGCTGTTGTTAAAGCGCTATAGAAATCATTATGTATGGATTGTATTACCACTTCTGGGGTTACATTCATAAAATATCGTCATCAGGTCAAGTTCAACACCTGTTTTGTGCACTCCCACCTTTCTTCCATTTTTGCTGGAAACATGTTGATTATTTCACAATTACTCATGTTGTCAATCACATGTTGGGAAAGAGCAGTGAAAGACAATAAAAAATTGAACAGGCGTGTTATTATATACACAAAAAATTAACTTAAATATATATATATATTTTTTTTAAAAACAGAATAAAATAATATGTACACAGTTTCATATGTAGAGAAATCTAGAGGGAATGACAAGTGGGGAAAAGCTTTCATCAACTCGTGTAAAACAGCGGTAGATGAGGAACATCCTGTCCATAAATCAGGCTTTTATGGTCCTTTACAGTGTTCCTTAGCCTCAGGCTTTCGCCTTGTGGTGGCCTCTCCGGAGAAAGACATTTTAAGACCTATGGTGACCTGCACCCTCCAGGCAAGAGCACCTGACAAGATTCACACTAAAATCCCAAATCGCTTGTCACCAAGAGTAGTGGAAGAACCCACATGTGAAAGTTCACTCGACACACCTCTCGTATTGGGACCACCGAAGCTCTTATCTGTTCAAGTGTTTTGAAACAACTTTACTTTGAGTTAAATTCGTAAACCTTTCTCCGTGCCCATTGGAGCACAACCTCCTGGCAACAAACAGAATGATTTCTATCATGTGCCTTTGTCCAAGGCCACCTGGAGGGACCAGGGGGCTTTTTCTATTTCTGCAATAATGTAGACTGTAAACCTTATCTTTTAACAGCGCCCCCCCAGTAAAAAAAAAAAACTTCCTTTCTATTAGGAGCGATGCCATTGCGTGTTTTTCTCCCTAGGGAACAATCCTGGTTTGACATGGGAGGTGCGTAGGATGTTGAGGAATTTAAGGGCAAAGTAATGAGCCATCGATGACAGCTTTCTGAATGTGATTCTTTTTTTAAGGGGAAGGGGCACTTTTGAGGAGCTTGTAAGACATTTTTTTAAATAAAGTGTGATATATGGAAACTAATTTTAGAAATCTTTTTGTTTTGTGTGAATCAGAACGACCACAAAGGGCTCACCATTTTTTTCGGTTATTTCATACTTCAGGTTTTTCAGAGTTAATAATGTGCAATATTGAAAATGCTTCCTTACCGGGATGCCGCCACAAATTTTGTGATAAGAGAATTGCCGGCGATCCAGAGTGAGCTCGAAAGAATAGATGTCTCCGTCACGGGATCTCCTTTTGCTCCCTCTCGCCTGTTCACCACCGATCAGTGCTTGATGTAGATCCTCGACGAAACTCTCCATTGGGACCGCCATGTCACTGGCCTTCTTCCGAACCTCATCTTCTGAAACTGGACAGAAAGAAAGCAAATCCCCACCCTCAAGATTATCCAAATCAAACAACTTTCAAGAAACTTAACAGGGAGCAAAGCAAAATAATCAAAACAAATGACGTCATGAGACATGATTGTATGCAAAAGATAATAATAATAATCATACATTTCATTTATAAGCGCCTTTCAAAACTCAAGGTCACTTTACAGTCACAGGATAAGTTTTTCTGTGGGTGAGCAGCGGCAGTCACACGCGCCAGCGTTCGCTCAACCCAGGATTAACTCAAACAGATAGAAAGCTAGCTAGCTAACAGATAGAATCAGAATCAGAAAGCCTTGAATAGTTCCACAATGGGGAAATTTGCAATAGATAGCTAATAGATAACCAGTTAGACATCTAGCTAGCTGGCTAACAGATAGCCTATAGAGAGCTAATAGATAGCCAGCTAGACAACTAGCTAGCTAGCTATATATCTTACATATAGCGAGCTAGAGAGCTAGCCAGCCAGATAGCTAATGCTTCAAAAGGAAGTCCGGGGTAGCCGGGGTGTCATTGCGTGTCATCAGCTGTTGCGCAGCTGCACACACGAGGTCCAGAGGGTCCCGATTAACACATCAAACGCACAGCGAGCGAGAAGGCGACACACACTGGTGCGGTCACAACCCGACGGCCCCGGCAGATGGACATCGATGGAAAATCAAGGATCGCTTCTGCTTCCAGGTGTCCTTCCACACAAAGTAGACCGCTGTGCTTACAAAAGGCACACAGCGCCTCAACATGGGCGTGCGCATACAAAGACGGTCTTGTGTGGTGTTTCATCAATTTTATCCACCTGTAAGATGCGGTACAAAAGTGAAGGGATGATGGGGAAAACAGGTTCGTTTGTGCATTTGGTTAAAGAGTCACAAAATTATTCGAATGGGTCTTTGCCAGGTGCAGGTGAACAGTTGGTCCAGTCTGTTGACCGATAGAACAGGTGATTGCGCTATCGGAGCACTTTTAGCTTTAAGCCGTTATAAACTGATTTTTCATCATACTTATCATAACTTTTTCTATTGCATTAATAATAATAATAATAATAATAATAATAATAATAATATACATCTCGTTTGTAAGCGCCTGTCAAAACTCTCAAGGACACTTTACAGTCATATTATATTTTTTCTGAGGCATTATGAACGAGAGAGGTTTTCAAACTGCAGGTTGACAATGTCCGAGGTTAATAAATGGACGATTCGAAATATCTGCTTTTGTTGCCATTGTCCAACATTTAACAAATAAAAATAAAACATAGGAAAATAAAAAAATCATTTATTAATAATCAATATATTATTATATGTATGTATGTATGTATGTATGTATGTATGTATGTATGTATGTATGTATGTATGTATGTATGTATGTATGTATGTATGTATGTATTTATTTATGTACGTACGTACGTACGTACGTACGTATTGCATTGTATTTTGGACAGCCACCCTCATTTCAAGCTCATATAACTACGGACCCATATAATTTCGGAATTAACTCTTTTTTGTATGAAAGAAGAGAGTCTAAGGTTTCTTACGCTGCATTGAATGTTTATGTAGTCTGAAAACTCATTATTCTATGGGTCCTGGAATTTGAGTGAAAATGAGAAAAATCCTGACACTGGAGTGGACACATCTTTGCAAATCATCTGGCAGTGAATGAGTGAATGTAGATTTTACAACTGCTCCACAGTGACAAAGTGCTTAACAGAACATTTAATATATTACGTCCACAAAATCAGAATATCGATCTATATATAAGGCACCGGATTATAAAATGGACTGTCGGCTTTTGGGAAAATGTACCTTTTTTAGGTGTGCGTTATCATGCGGAAAATATAGTAATTGTAGAAGGACATACAGTAAAGTCTCGTTATATCGATATCGGATATATCGATAGTCCCGGTTATATCGATACTATTTCTATGCACGCACGGAGAAAATTACATGCAAACAGGGTCAGATATATCGATAGTCCTGGTTATATCGATATTTTTTCGGACTCCCTTGAATATCGATATAACGAGACTTTACTGTAATAAAGAAGTTGACACTGTTTTTATCAGGGAGGAAAATACTTAGAGGGACCGCATACACTGTAGGCCTGCTGTATGATTTAATTCAAAGCAAATTGTTTAGTTTTTTTTGGATGGGGGCCTGGGGTTGAATTATCTGCCTGCCGTCGCTACCTAGATAAAGACAAATGTTATGAGGGGAAAAAAAGGCAAAACTTTGGATACCTTCTCCATTCCATGCAGAGACGCCATCAGAGAGAGCGAGTGCAAACCCCGCACCGAGATTCCCAACAAAGTCAACTCGTAGGAAATAAGGAATCCCCGGATCTGTGACCACAATGATCTGCCTGACTGCACCGCTCATATCGCGCGTGTCACCTTCACCTGCAGAGAAGTGGCGTGACATAAATTCCCATGCACAATAGCTACTCTGACATGCCTCCTGTTTCGGTCATATGTTGTAAGTTAACGTGGTCATGTTTTAGTTTTCATCAAAATGCTTCATTGTTTGCTTTTCAGATTTCGTAATCAAAGCCTCCGTATTTCAACAGGGGTCTTCTTGAGTCGCTTGGACCATATGGAGGTCATTAGTGAGGCCCGCCCGAGCACTTGCAAAGTAATTACATGTGACGAAAACTGGAATGAAGCCATATCTTCAACAGCTTTCGTTCAGTTTAGTGTTTTAGCATAAGGACGTCTTGACAGTTGATTTTAATTTGATTGACAATCTTTATTTCCAAAGCTTGTACTTAAAGAATAACCACAGATGGTTATCATGCTATATTGGATGGTTGGTCTGCAATTTAAGATGATTTTACGTTTGATGAATCTGTTGATTCTGATTGAAAAAAAAATCAATGTTTTAATTTCCATGCGTTTATTGAAAAACAGAGCAGAAAATGCTTAAATGTCAATTAATCTTGCTTCATTCGTGGGTTTGATGCATATGATCAATCAAAAACATCAGGAAAAATAAGTTTGATTATTTTCCAAAGTAAAAGCAGATGTTTTGCAAATGGTTGCAGATGATTTATTTTGAAAAATTAAAACAAAAAGACCCATTCAGTCTATGTTAATGGAGGCTTACGGAAATGTGGTTTATGCATCTCTAATATCAAAATGACATTTTGATTGCCTTCACGTTTGCCTAATTTGAGAGCAAAACCTTTACCGCTGACAGATGTCATCACATAGCAGTTTGAAATGCGATCATTAAAACAACATTTCTCAGAATGACATCTGTATTTTACAAGAAATGAATCGACTGACAGCTCAGACCACAACAGGCAAAGCTCTGATAACTTCAAATTGCCAAATCATCATTTTGTGATTGAAGCAGGCATGTGAGTCCACTACTGCGTACATATTATTTAGAAATAGGACCGTGCTCTCGGGGCAGTGTAACAACTCATAATGCAACATCAGATGAAGTCACTCCTGCATTATCCACTTCACTTAATGGCCAGATCGTTGTTTTCCTGTGAAATAATAAGAAAACATTTACTGTACTTGATTGCGGATGTCCAGGCGAGAAGGGGCAATTAGTGCTTCCAGTGGAAGTGGGAGTGATTTTTCAGAGCGGCTAAATTGCAAGTTAGCAGAGTTACTAGTTGTCTCTGAGTCCCTCAAGACACCTTGCAATAACTTATAAGTGTCAACACCCTTCATTTTTCATTTCACTCAAGTCACACAGAGCCATATAGAAAAATTACAGATTAAAATTGAACCGTTGTGCTTGCAGAAGGGGTGCGGCGAGAGGGAGGAAACTAATGAGATGATTGAGAAGAAGGGTTCAACTTTAACCTCATATAAACGGAGCCCAGCTAGTCATTAGTTACTGTAACATCTGGTGTGCGGGGGACGATGACCCTGTGGTGATGACAGAATGGTACTTTAGGTGAAAAAATTTGTCTGTGAGGAATGGTGAGCTGCACAAAACTACTCAGAATTGATCCTGAAGTCTGTCAATGTACTGCACCAGCGCCCATACAAACAGAGAGTATTCATTCATTGACAAGAGCTGTCATGCAGTTTTGACTCATGGCCTTTGACCCCTTCCTTCATCTTGCAATCACTGTCTTTTGTTGTCTTAAAAACAAAATAAAACGCAAAGGTCTTAGAAGTACTATTCAAACAAATGATGTTTTTTGCCAGGAATGTTTCAAAGAAAGTATACAATTTTGTCAAATTCCATATTTTTGATGAAGCATGCAGTGCACTTACAGGGTGATGGCAATTAAATTGGCCTTTCACTGAACTTTATCTTTGTGGCTGCTCACACATTGGGTGTTAAATTAAAATGAGAGCTTGTGTTACACAGCGATTATTTTCCGGGACTCATGAATGAGTGGACATTTCATGTCCCAATACGAAAACATGTTTTCAGAAGAATTGTTTAAACCAGAGTCAGTTTTAATGTATTCCCAATGATTATGATTCATTGATAAATCATAATACACCACATTTGGAATAGCAAGATATTCCCCATCCATTCAGTTGTAATAATACTATAAGAATTTAGCTTTTAGCTAATGTGTCCAATTGTGTTTTTTTTTTCTTTCTCAGCATTAGCACTGAGTTAAAAGATGTTTAATATTTTCTGTGCAGGTTAAAAAAAGGATCAACTTCACAAAATGGAGACACAAAAATGTCGTTGTTTCTCCTCTATAAACCTCAACCTTTAAATAGCTTAATGGTGTAATTACTTAACAGATACATATTTTACTAGGAAACGAAAGGAACACTAGGAAAGTCAAAATTATATGGCAGTGCTGTACTTCGGTACGTGTCTTTTTCATTTGAAATGACCGATGCCACTTAACAGTTACTTCGCTTAAAGACATTCTCAAAATACTTACTGTTACTAGGACTCTGTGGTGTTCGAACGAAGGCTGTATTAATACGAAATTTGATGTTTTGCGTTGATTTCCTGTCAAGCTTTCACTTTCGACCCTTGTTTCGCAGCCAATCAGCATCGAAGACGAGTTACGTGTGGCGTCATTACGTCAGATTCAGTTTTTTTTTTACAGCAAACCCGGAAGTGTTATGTGGCGTTAAACCACCGTCAAAATGGTAAGCATATTTTTGCTCAAAAGCGCTTATAGTCTCTAAACGATCGTTTTAATAGTGATTTGGAGTATAAACACAAAGCTCTGTCCTCGTTTCAGCCATACTGAGGCCCTCAAACATCATGCACAGTTGGAGGATTTTTGATTGAAGTATCTGACTAGCGCGAGTAGCTAAATGCGTCGCCAAGTAGATAAAAAGCAAATGATCATTTTGCATCGTATACTTTTGAACATGGATCACGAGCGTTGATCGCCACTCGTACTGTGCTATCATGGGTTGTGTGTATTGCATGATTTCTTTCGGCTAGGGCTAGGCTGAGTTGGATTCCCAGCACCGTTATGTATTCTGTGCCACGTAGCTGCTACAGTCCCATTGAGGACGCTTCCACCATATGCACCATCGTTATATGCTGTCTTCAGAACTGCTTTTAAAGCACATGCAAGGAGTGTGCATTTATTTGAATCCACTTCATATCTGATGATCGGAATCAGAATCATCTTTATTGCCAAGTATGTAGAACACACAAGGAATTTGTCACCGGTAGAACTTCTTTTTCTTTTGGCTTTTCCCGTCAGGGGTCGCCACGGCGAATCAGTCCTCCATCTTTAGAGGTTTGATTCGCATGTTTGTTTTGGCCAGGCTTTTACATCGGATGCCCTTCCTGACACAACCCTCTGTATTTATCCGGGCTTGGGACCGGCACAATAAGACACTGGCTTGTGTCCCCTTGTGGCTACATAACAAGTTGTCACCGGTAGAACACACGGCACTAATCTCATCATCAAAAAATTGCAAAGAGGCACTATACAGTTCTATTTGGGTTACTGTTTAAAGAGTTATACAGATTATTTTGAATTATAAATGACTTGTATACACGTCGTGACATTACCATGATTTTTTTTTGAGTCAGTTTGTGTTGGGGGGGGACAGAATGAGTGACTATTCAAATCAATATCAAATAAATAGAAAACACTTCTTGTGTGGATGTATCCGAAATATAACTCCTAAATTTGTGTAAGGTATATATTAATGATTCAATTTGTTATTTTATTCCAAGTTGTGAAGCTGAACCTAATCATGTTTCAACATTACTTTCTTGTCATTTTCTAGTCAGCCATTTTCAACTTCCAGTCATTGCTCACTGTGATTCTTCTCCTGATATGTACGTGTGCCTACATCAGAGCGATGGCACCCAGCCTGCTGGATAAGAATAAGACCGGGTATGATCCTAATATATGTGCTTATTTTTCCATAATTGGCATCTTATACTGTATAATACTAGGGCAGAATAGAATCAACAGTCAGATACGTACAGCGGATGTCTTTGTCCAGTCATAGAATTCCCAAATTTTACACCCTCTATTCTTTGTTGTGGTCATGAGATAACTGGGCCATTGCCGACTTCGGAACACATGAATCAGGCTGCAAGTTGTCTCTGTTATCTTTGTGTACAGTGGACTTTCGGGAAACCCTCTGTCGTAAAACAAACATTTGAAAGGTAGCCATTAATCCCCCTCATAGTTTATCTGTCTTTGAACTATTAGATTAAGATTATCTCATGCATGCAAATACCGGTAATATATCTCAAGGCCTCTTTTGCTCTGGGGGTGGGGGTTGTCACAGACATGTAAAAACTGTTCCAAACATTTAACGTGAGTTGTTGTGGTGAGCCCTGATGAGACAAACCAAGAGTAATTGTGAGAACATCAATATTATTCATATTATTTTTGGTAGCCCAATAAACCGGATCAATTCAGAAAAATTCATCAAGACACAACCATCGCCTAGTCCTCTCTCTGAGCGGCAGTAAAACAAATCAAAGAGGAAATTGTTTCCAAACAAATATGAATGTGTAGAAATAAGTCTTACCTCATTCACTGCCATACGATATGCAAAAATGTGTCTACTCCAGTGCCAGGGTTTTTGTCATTTTCACTCAAATTGCAGGATCCACAGAATATTGAGTTTTAGGACGATATAAACATTCAATTCAGCGTAACAATCCTTACACTCTCCTTTAATCAGAAAAAAAATAATAATTCCTAAGTTATATCGGTCTGGAGTTATCTGAGCTTGAAATGGGGTTGGCTGTTCGAAATACAATATATATTGGTTGATATAGTGCTTTATCAACAGCTGAAGCTGTAACAAAGCACTAACATGGACAAAAGGCAAATGCTGCCCCCTAATGGAAGGGGAAACATTGCCAGAGGTCTGACCAGTGCTATATCTACACCAACGCAAAAAAAAATGGGAATGGCGCTCCACGTCACACTTTTATTTGAGAATGGCAGCAAATGCGTTATAGAAATGAAATCGTCTCTACAGTGGAAGATATTAAACTGCTTTTTAGTATTGGTAAAATTCCTCTTTATTAGAAAAGAAAACCATAAAAATGAGTTTTCTGTTTTGTTTGTTGGCTTAGCTGTGACTTGTGCAATGAGGCACATGCAAATGGTTTAACAAGAAAATGCGGTTTTAGTTCTTTTTCTTTATATTTTCCTTCAGGATTCTTGGGATTTTCTGGAAATGTGCCAGAATAGGTGAGACCGTTTGAATCCCTTACACATTGTCGCTCTCGTTAAAATAATTGAAATCAGAGATTGTAAATTGAACTTTTTGTAACGGCGGGAAAGATGTTAATATTATTTCTCTACCTCAGGTGAACGGAAGAGTCCTTGGGTAGCTTGCTGCTGTATCATCATGGCCTTTAGTATCCTCTTCCTACAATAAACATCCAAATAGGACTTAAGAAGCGTCAGAAACAAGGACGACATGGACAATGACGGCTATTTTAGAAACACCGCAAGAACTCCAATAGCTGTTGGATAATGTACGAAGAGGAATATGCCCTCAATCTCTGACACATGAAGCAGAATACGTCCGATGGACACGAAGGGCTGTCCTGATTCCATTGTCGTCGGGAGCACCATCAGGAAAGAATTGTTGTTTTTTTAATCAACGTCTGACCAAGCGGTCTACATGTCTCAAAAAAAAAGGGGAACTTTTGTATTACAGTTTTCATTAACATGCTTCAAATTGCAGTCGTTGTCAATTTAGTCGGGCCTGATGTCATGTGTTTTATGTCATCGCCCCATTTTTGATCTGAGAAATCACCGTCATATTCCACGGCGGACTTAAGTGGACGATGGGGAACGACATACAGCCCAAAGCTCTTTGTTTGTTGTAGCGAGAGAGGTTTTGTGATAACCTCCCATCTGATCTTGCCGTCAACACTCAAATGTGACGGCGACTGTTCACGGGACACAGAAATGAACAAACACATGCTTAGTAAGACCATGGATTTTGTTGCCACTCTCACACTTAAACCGTACTCACATACGAGATTCAACACAAGACCTAAAAAACAAAAACACGATCATTATGGGATGGTGATTTCATGAAAGTGTCTATTTTTTTTTGTTTTTCCATTGGCAATGTATTTTCAAACACAATAAAGACAGTGCCACACTTTATTTTTTTTCTTCACTGCACTGAACTCATTCTTTGCCAGCCCAGTAGAAATAGATTTTTGACGTCAATAGAAGCAATTTTGTATTAAATTCAGGAAAATTAAACTACAATATATACAGGTAACATCCGACTGACGACTGATTTCCGTTCCCGACCAAGTAAGTCGAAATCCATTCAAAATGTTGAATAGAGACTAAGAGGCTAAATGACTTACAAACTCCCCCCTTCAGGTGCCATCACACTGTCGTTGCTGTGCAAGAGCGAGATACTGGCTGGCTGGCTGGCCAAAATTGTCATCCACGTTGCCGGCCTGCTAGCGCGTTGCGGTGCCAGGCATAGAATTAAAATTTTAAAAAAGGGTCTGGAGGTCGTGGTTGTCAGTATGAGAGGTCGTAAGTTGGATGTTACCTTTATATATATTTTTGCAATTACACGCTGAAGTAAAAATGTCCTTAAATAAGCTGTTCGTAACTAATTTACTGCCAGAAAATGTGCAAAAACGAGTCCATTCCAGTGCCAAGGTTTTTGTCATTTTCACTCAATTTGCAGGACCCACAGAATCGAGTTTGAGGACGATGTAAACATTCAATGCAGTGTAAGAAACCTTACTCTCTTCTTTCATAAAAAATGGTTCATTTCTAAGTTATATGGGTCTGGAGTTATCTGAGCTTGAAGTGAGGGCGGCTGTGCAAAATACAGTACAGTACATACATATTGATTTATATAGCGCTTTAACAACAGATGAAGCGCTAACATGGACAAAAACTTTTACTGTACCTAGTCAATGATTTATTCCTTAAAGGACAACCGACGTCACTTTTTTTGTTTTTTAACCACCAGAAAACCGTTTTATAGCATCTAAAATACCCAAAACACGGAATATGATATTTTTAGTGAAATGCAAAACACCAATAAAAATGACTTAAACTGTCCAAAATCTGCAAAAAAAATTGAGCTGCGAATTGGGCATTTTCAGAAAGTCCCGCCCCCAGTTCGTGACGTCACGCCAAGATGTCTTGCATTGCTAGAGAATAAAAACAATGGCTTCAGATTCGGATAATATGCTTTCTTGTTACACATCCAGTTATACGCCCAGTAGAAGTCATTTGAAGCCATTTTACAAATTATGGACACAACTTGTCCGGAGACGTCGGTTGTCCTTTAAGCATCCCACCGTCGCGAATCCATATAACACGTTGCAAACTAATTTTCCGATCAATTGAGATGTTCCTGTAGTTCCTTATTTAGGCTTAAAAATGGTGGCCTTCTGTCCGTTCTGCCATTATTCTGTCCAATGCAAGTGAACTTTGAAGATAAATCAGTAGATAATATGCATTCCCAAACAAAATATTTCCTCTTTTCTCCTGTCGTGACAAAGCCTAAATAAAGAGGAAGACTTGTTGACTCGCTCACCTTTGATAGCCGCTGAGTGTTCATATCCCATCACTCCCGTGATATTCCCTGCCTTGTGAGGGAGCTCTGTTGGCTGTGCGTTCATTTCGGGCCCTGCCAGGTCGAGTTCAAGTGACGCCTGCCGGTAAAACGGCGATTATCAGCGCACGACACGGGCACAGGAGACAGGGATAAGCAGGAAGCTCTCAAACATCTGTTCCTATCTTGGGTCAGCAGAGATACTCGTGTCAATGAACCACCCTGATGTCTCTGTGGATGAAGAAGGGGAAAAGATACGGGAGCTTTCATCGGCGCTGCGCTAGATAGACTTGGTATGTTGAGCAAGAAAAATGGCATCTATTTGAATTGGCAGCAGAATTAACAAATACTTATTCTGGGTATTGTGAGTTAATTCTGTTCATCCTGTTTCTTTTTCAGTTGATTAAAACGTTTTGAAATTCAATGTGTTTTTTTCTTGCAATACAATTGAAGGCAATGGGAGATACTGTGTCAGCAAAGTTGGAAATGAGCAAATTACAAATGCGTAGTATTATCAATATAACCAATACCGATATAATGCGACTTTACTGTAACACTGTATTGTTGTTCGGGACTGTGGTTGAAAACACGGTTTTTATTTTTCCCTTCCATTGTTCCTAGTCTCAACATTTTACAAATAAATTCATATAATTTAATTTTGTTTGTTTTTGTGTGTGTGTGTGTGTGTGTGTGTGTGTGACTTGCATCTTGCATGCCTCTGAGTATTTTGAAACTTCGGTTGAATAAAAAACAGATACAAATCAAGTAGCTGTATTATTTTCTGTGCTGTTTTCAAAGTGCCAAATGACTCATTGCGCAAGTAAATCAACACCTTTTGATTACATGATATAAAATAAACATAACATACAAAACATATCTCTTTCGATCGTATCTATCTATCTATCTATCTATCTATCTATCTATCTATCTATCTATCTATCTATCTATCTATCTATCTATCTATCGTAACCATTTATCGTATCTATTCTATCTATCGTATCATATCTATCGTATCTATCTAGATAGCGAGCTATTTACCTAGCTAGCTATCTACCTAGCTAGAATAATCTTTATTAGCCGTGTGTGTAGAACACACAAGGAAATTGTCTTCAGTAAAACACACTGCACTCGTATCATCATTAAAAAGACATGAGAAATAAGTATGGAGGACACTAATAAAGGCTAATCTAATCGAATTCAGGAACAACTGAAACAATGTACAAGGTATCAAAATAGCTAGATAGCTACATAAATTGTGTAGCTAGTGGCTAGATAGCTACGTAAATTGTGTAGCTAGCTAGCTAGCTATATAACTGCCAAACCCATATAAATACTGTAAATGTTTCATTAGGTTGAAACAGTCATGTAACACACATCACAATAAAAATGGACAATATTCTATCCAGGGTGTTGTTTTACCTCATCAACAAAATTCTCTGTGTTTTGTGAACCAGTCTCTCCATCACTTCCAGGAAAACCAAAGTACAATTCAAACTTGAGAACAAGCACGGCCTCTGGAGTTTATCAGGCAGTTTTCCAGACGGGAGATGGAAAAATGTATTTATTTTGCTTCATTTCTCAAAAGTACCATGTGGGAGATGATAGAAAAATAAACACAAGTTTTAAAATACAGATGAAGCGGTCGTTGCGCCATCTAAAATTATCTTCAATCTCTTGTCTATTGTCCCTAATTCTTGATGAGCAACTTAGATATGAAATGTAACAGTTTTAAAAACGTTTTCTATCAGGTTTATTTCAGTATGATTGTATGTTTTTAGCCATAAAGAGAAGCATGACACTGCCAAGGTAATTTCTGCTACCACAGTGGTGTTCTCTCTTTTCTATTTCAAAAACTATTTTCTAAGAACTCTCAATTCTGATGCAGCAAAGTTCCAAAAACTACTTGCACAATAGCAAACAATACACATTACATTATTGGTTTGTATTTACTTTTGTATTACTTATTGCTTCTTTATAAGCATGTTTACTTTGGAAATTGTCACTTGACCATGTCTGCATTTTCATGTGCCAGCAATTTTTTTACAAATTAGAAGTCTGGCGCTGACAAAATTCAATTTCAACAAAACAACTAACAGTGTCAACCAGATTCCACATAACAGACTCCGGGAAATGATGAGCCTCCATGAAAACGTTGAAACATTTAGGGTGTAATTTGCTCATATATTCATGAAGTGGCATTTTGACACACTGGTTCCATTGTTTGCATTGTTTTGGCGGCTTAGCTGCCGTAACCAAGCAATGAAGTTGATGGTCCATGGGCAAAACACATGTATGACCGCAGCATATGGTGGTGTGAAATGAAAATAACACACCCACTCCGCTGTCATACCTCAAACATTCAAATGCCAATGTGAGTTTTTTGAGGCTTCAGGATTGTCAGTGAACACGTGTGCTTGCTTCAAGTTGTTTGTTGCGACTCCCAGTTGAAGTTTACTGTTTAAGAAAACAAAAAAAGCAAAGAGAATCACATAAGGATTGGACCAAACTACATAACTTGTCCTCTGAAAATCTGTTAGCCTAATGCTAACGTACATTGTGAAACCCCAATGAAAAGGTTTCTTCAGCCGTCATCTGTACTTCTTTGAAGGTGTCGGACGTTTCGCTTCTTATCCAAGAAACTTTGTCAGCAAACTAAAGTCTTACTGGTAGTTTAGGCCCTATACATATATCCCTACTGCCCAGATATAGCGGCGCCGGACTCTGCTATGATAGGTCCCTGCTCTCAGGTTGAGGGGAGCAGAGGACTACTCCCTGCAGCTCCACTGATTGTTCCTATTGTTCTGACTAATGACTGGCCTGATTGCCCCACTTCCACCGGTATCACCTCATCAGTATTATTAATCCTATTTTGCCAAAGCAGGCTGTTGTACGAACGATCCAAATTGAACCTCACCCCACCATATCGGTTTCATGAACGACTTTATTATACAGACATTTTATTTCTTTAATTACGTATCATGTTAGGAAATTGTCAACGGAGAGGGAATAAATATGAGTTTGGCTTGTTGCAAATGATGGCTGTGATTTTTATACAACACCAGCTTCCAGAAATCAAATATGCTCACAATGTTGTAACTTCCTTCCCAATCTTGGCGCATTTTAGTCAGTATAATTGCGGCCTCCATGACGTCGGAATTTACAATCCATCATTGCTAATTACTTGCAAGATGTTTCATTTCAAACGCATTATTCATGTGTGGAAAAGGAAGTTGAAGGGTGACGGATGATTTTTGGAGACTCAGATTGATTTTTTTGCCACACACGGTGTAAAATCCATCCAGGGCTTGGGCCACTAATAATCGATTTGCTAAAGACCCTTGCGAGGATAACGCCAATTGGTAAATGGGTGGATGGATGGATAACCATCTGTTGGCCAAGGAATGGACACAAGAAGGAGCAGCACAGTGTTCATTGAATGAGCATGATTCATAAACTAGCTGGAGTGTGAGTGGTTATGCATCTGATGACGCGTTTACATTAAATGGCCTGTGTAGTGAGCATTAGCGTGTTAGATTGTTAGATTTTTAGACAGAAAAACGTTTTATAGCATCTAAAATACCCAAAACATGCAGGCTGATATTTTTAGTCAAATGAAAAACACCAATAAAAATGACTTAAAGTACTTCAAAATGAACTCGGAAATGGCCAGTTTTAGAAGGTCCTGCCCCCTTGTTCGTGACGTCACGCGAATTATATTATTATGATTGTATTTTGATTAATTTTAAATAGTGTATACATAAGTTAACAGCTGTTTTTGCATCACATTCATGTGCTTCATTTATTTAAGTACTTCTGTTAGTACAACTCATGTTGAAAGTATTAAGCATCTTAAATATAAGTATATTAATTGTTGAATTAAAAATTATTTCTAATTATAATAAGTTAAGAATCTGTCAATTTATTGTCTGCATCTATTATTAGGGTCCAATGTGGGGAAAATTTATCACTTGTGTCAAAACTGTATTAGTGAGAATCATTGTCGATAAATCAGGTTAGTCGATTTAAGCTATAAAATACTTGTCAAGGCGTTTTATTACCATCTCGAGATAACATTTAATACTAGTTAGAATACTCCAGGCACACTGAAAGTTCACACTAAATCCAAATCCTATTGACCAAATGCTGAAAACACATGTGAAATTCACTCACGAATCATCGATTGCAGAAGCTTTTCGTCACAGTGTTTTAACAACTTTCTTTGAACAGCTTATTCGTATAACATCTCCTGTTGACCAGGTGAACAACCTCAGGAAGTACATATGTTCTTCACATGAAGACGGGATCTTTCACAGCTATGTGAGAACATATGAAAAGTGACTGCCCATAAAATCTCCTCGTGTAACAGCATATGAAGTTTTCTACATAAACTTACCTTTGACAGTTATCGTAGCATGGTTGCGTAGGATGGAGGAACTCAGGACAAAGAATGATCACAGCCTCTGAGTGACAGCTTTGAAGGATTGCTTTTTAAGGGATCAGCACTATTGAGAGCTTTAAGAATTGTGAAATGAAATTTCCCAGAAATTTTAGAATCATGTTTGTATAATTAAGGTACATGGATTCGTATTGTTTTTATCGTATGTCTTGAAAACTTGCTTTTGACAGATGTCGTCAATGTCACAATTTGGATATTCAACAGGATTTCAGATTCATGTGTGGCCATGATATTAGGGAGGCTCCGGTGAGCTGACAATTTTGACTGTAATTGACCTTCAAGCCGAATAATTTCACAGTCTTCTTTTGTCTACCATCCATGGATCACTTCGACCAGTTGTTCGTATTCACTTACTTCGAACTGAATCTCTGAATCATGAAGGATCTAATCTTCAGGAATTAGGCAGAATAGCAATCGATACAGTATTCAATCGAACTTTCGAAAGAAAATCCGAATTTACAGAATGCTTAATGAAAATAATTATCATTATAACGCTTCAAATCAATGTCACTTTCATCTGTGATATAGTTTTCAGGTGAGTCAGCGAGTCACAGACCCAGGTGCTCAACGGATGCTTCAATCGGATATCAAGATAGCTACAGATTAACATAGAATCAGTAATAGCAGCAATGCTTGCAAATATTCACATGAAGCAAGCCATGCTATTCAACAAACTCTGTAGACAGATAGCTGAACAATAGCAGCTAAAATAGAGCTTCTACATTATATAAGGAGCATAGAATCACTGACATAGCAATATCACATGATTCACAGCCAGGATGCAGCAGTCTGAGTAATGCAAGCGAAGCACGGGAGTCTGAAGGGTCAGCGAGTCCATCACTGGGTACTGCATCCGAAAAGCGTCCAGCAGCGACAGATCATGGAACATCAAGAAACCGAATCACTGTCTCCCCAGGGAGATTCATGGACAAAGACGCTCTGTAAAATTCAACACTAGCCGCGGGCTACAAAGGACAGCTATGGCACAATACATGAGCTGCTAATATGCAAGGCTAATATAGGTGTATTGATGAGTTAACATTCTTTATAAGCTTAAAGAAGACGTAACGGTGTCACTTTCAGTTCAGAGCCTTGAAAAGTCAGTAGGTCTGCCAGTCGGTGAAGTTGGCATCTGCTTGCGAAGGAGAGATGCGACGATTGTAGCACTTAGTTAGCTTTAACTTTCATATTATCAACTTTCATGCATAATAATAATATAATAATAATAATGGAATATAATATACTTTAGATAAGCGCTTAAAACTCTACGGTCTTTAAGCGAATTATAGGCATAGGACATACTAGACATAGAGGTTGCAAATGCAGGTAATGACATGTCAGGTAAAATACAGTTCGAATATCTCTATTGCAGTTGATGCAAACATCAGTTACATATAAACATAGGAAACATAAAAAAATCTTTATTAATATCAATATATTGTTTATGTATGTTGTACGTTGTATGCAGTTGTGATGTGAAATGATGTATGTATGTATGTATGTCTGATGTATAGTATCTATTGTATTCATTTATTTATGTACGTACGTACGTACGTATTGTTTCAGGAGCATCAACCTATTCAGATCATATAATCTCGGATACTCATATAAATCGTTTGTTATGACCTGTCTAAGACACGTAGATTCTTACGTGTCTGAATTGAGGATGGAACCTATCTATGGGTCCTGAATTAGAAAATGGACGTGACATGAGTGGTAATTTGAAATTTCTGATCCTAGTGAATGTAGATCATTTACAATATACATACAGTTGACAAACAAGAATTAAATATTCATCACATATAAATATGTCATTATTAATTATTAGGCGATTGTAAAATGATGTTGCTTTGGAATGATCTATTTAGATTGCTGTTATCGATCGGATATATATTGTGAGTAAGTAAATCTTTATACGATATGATAATCGATAACGGTTTATATATATATTCTATTGCATACGAGATTATGAACTATTCAGAATATCGATATCTGTATAATATCGAATGAATACTTTTTATCCTTGAAAGATATAGAGTCATTTACTGTAAGAGATGCTACTGTTTTATCAGGAAAAATTACTTAAGGTCTGTAATGCATGCTAGAACTATGATTATTCAGCAACTGTGTAGTTTTGGAATGGGGGAATAGGCTGAAATTTGCTGTGCATTTAGAAGCTTACATGGAACCATTTGAGCATAGTCAAACGAGAACAAGAGACATGTCAAACAGATATCCGACATATCAACATGTATTAGATGGATAACCTGAATCCCGTTGTGCACGCTCTATCGCATGCGAAGTGCTTACTGAAGAATGGTCATAAATCATGTACTATATGCTACTACGATGTCCGTGTTCGATATGTTTAAGTAACGTGGTCAGTTTTATTCAAATGTTTGTTGCTTTTCAATTTCGTAATCGACCTTTTAATGGATTTTCGGTCTGTTGCGTATGGAGGTCATTAGTGAGCCTCGAACCAAAGTAATTACATCGTCTTGAAATGGTGAATTACTTGAGACTGACCATATGTTAGCTTTGTTTGAGTTTATGTAGCTTTGCAGTTGATTTAGCACTTGATACTTTGATTCACTTGTAGTTGTACCAATTGAAGTCAATATACGTGATATTGATGTCTGAGAATATGTTTGAATAGATTGTTTATTGTCCATCATGATTCATGAAAATCAGAGAACATTTATTAAATATTAATCACAACGAATCTAAATAAGTAATCTTATCTTATTCGGTTTCATGAGATCGAATCAATAATAATCGTTTTAAAGAGATTTTGAGATGTTGGATTTAAATAAAAAGACCCATTCAGTATGTAATGTATAGGAATGTGCGTTTGCATATTTAAATATCATGACTTGGTCTATTTCAGGATTAAGATTTAGTCCTAATCGACTATCATTTAGTTGCACTTCACGACATAATTTCAGAAAACCTATTGACAAGAGCAGTCGTTACAGTTCGAATTGGCCAAATCATATTTATAAGAATGACACATTTGTGTTAAATAATGTTGACACTGCAGACCATATTTTGATGAACAGCTATAGTGTCAAATCGACTATGAGTCATTGATTGACTACATAATGCAGATCGTCCTTGTATGAAAATATTATGATTGATGATCCTGATTGGGTCAGGTAAGCATTAGTGCATAATGATATTAGAGGGCAATGCAAGTAGCAAGTTACTGTTTCTGTCCTTCAAGATCTTGCATTTTACTTTAATGCAATATGAATTTCTATATGAATACCAATCAGAAAGTCAATGCTTCAGAGATGTGAGATCAGAGCACAAAGACGATGCGAGAGTAGACTATTATCGTATGATTCTAGACATTAACACTTCAGGTAAATAAGTGATACCGCTTCAAGTTGAACATCAATGTCGCGACATGCGTGTATGCCAGATGATCAATTAATTAAAATGTGAACCATGTAGTCATGATAAATGATAGCGTCGGAAGTGAATCAGTCTGACAGTGTCTCATACTTGAATAAGTTTTCGAAACTTACTTACGACAGCAGCTTATCTTGCATCAGTTTTTTGCTTTAAAAAGGTCTTTAAATTTCTTGAAATGCATGATTACAGAATTGAATTACAATTACCAACCCCTTGAAAGGAAATTCATACGAGCTGATTAAAGCATTGATTACCTTCGTCTTCATTTAAAAATAGAGCTTGAATCCAGATTATTAATAAAAATTTTCCTATTTAAATCAATTTGAAACAATATTTAACATGTATGATTATAGTTCATTAAAGGCATTGGTTTTTGATTCTCATCATTTTGGGTTAAAAATAATTTGTTTTCGATTGGACTTAATATGATAATTTTTTATTTTTAAACAATTAAAATAGCTTAATGAATTAAAATTATGTTATAAAATCAACAAATGGAAGAGAATTTAGTTTATTTATTAAAGAAAGCAATTTGGTCAAATTTTCATTTACTTAATTTAAGATGTGATGACGATGCGTTAAAAAATTACTTAAAAAATCTGTATTATTTCCTTTTCAACCTAAATAGAATTGTTCGTATCTGTCAAGTTCGCCTAAAGGAATAAGCTTCTGACGGTACGTTTTTTGAAATGCCTTTAACCAATATCGTTAAAGCTCTGATTTACAAAAATTGTTAAAACGAGGCTTAAACAATTGAAAATTTTTGATTGCAATTTCTCCAATTAGCCTAATCAAAGCAATTGAATGGCATTATAGATAGGTTCAGAATGCTATGTAAAATATTTTCATCATTTTGCAGATGAGCTTGATCCAACCGATGTTTTTGGGTAGCGTTTCTTGCCTTGACCTGACATATGACTGTTAACTGTCAAGTTTAAGGCGAAGATTGCATTTATTATGTGCATAATTTTAAATAAACATATTCCATATATCTTAGGTTGCTTTTTGCAGTTCCTGGCTCAGATTGCAGTTAATTATTTTGTGCCTTTCCAGGTCACGGCCACTGCACAAGTTTTTCCATTCAGCATTAAAAGTGCCCTTGGTTAATCAATATCGGGAAACAATAAATGAAGGCTACATATGGGTTCATTAAATTTTTTATTTTAAAGGGCCCACAGTCTACTTAGTTTTTTAAATTTTTGGGGCTTTAATTGTTTAAAATTATTAGAAATTTTTTGCATTAGTGGCCCAAATTGCTAAAAATTTCATAATCAACTTCCATTAAATACAGAATATTTATTTTTAGAAAATTATCAGTTTATTGATTTGAACTTCCTAACTGTCACATTTTTGTTTAGTCAGCTTTAAAATAAACGAAGTCTTAATAATTTTCAATAACAAAATTCTAGTTTAAAAAAGGCAAATTGCAAATATGCATTTTTTATTGATTAAATTTACACCTAAGGGTAATGCTGAGTAGATGCCTTTCACTAATCATTTATGTCTTTCCCTTGTGTTGTAATGGACTTGGTCCGACAGATTTTGCGGGCTCAATTGGTTTTTCATTTTTCCCAACTACAGTTTGGGTTCCCAAATTTTTTTTAAACCCCAAAAGGGTTTTTAAAATATTTTAAAAAATTTTAAATTTAAATTAAAAAATTTGGAAACTTTTTTTCCCTTTGGGGTTTAAAATCCCCCTTTTTAAGCTACATACCTTAACCCAGGCTAGATTCCCTAACTTGTTGATGTTCCATTATAAAAAAAACAGGGTAGGTTACCTTCTATCAATCATTTGGTAGCACTTTTTCATCCATGTGAATCCAGGCATCCTGCGGCGAGGTGTGGCACCGTTCAGGTAAACAATCATGTAGTCCTCTGCCACCATGAGCTCCAAGGTGCTGATGACATACCTAAACAATACACAGAGTCATTGGATCCGCCTCAGTGGCTCCTCTACCCCAGATGTGAGGGTATTAATTTAGTTATCCAAGTGTCTTGCCTCAAATAAATCAATAAAAAATAAATACAAATAGAAATAAAATTTCAAATAAAATAAATAAATAAAATTACAATGTAAATAAAAATAAATAAATAAATAAAAAACTACAATAAAAAATAAAATAAAATAGAAAATAAAACTAAATTTAAATTAAAAAACAATGTACAGTAAAGTCTCGTTATATCGATATTCAAGGGAGCCTGAAAAAATATCGATATAACCGGGACTATCGATATATCCGACCCTGTTTGCATGTAATTTTCTCCGTGCGTGCATAGAAATAGTATCGATATAACCGGGACAATCGATATATCCGATATCGATATAACGAGACTTTACTGTAATTAAAATTAAAACAAAATAAAACTGAATAAAAAAATAACATTAAATGTTTTTAATTGAATAAACAAATTAAAATTAAAATTAAAATTAAAATTAAAATTAAAATTAAAATTAAAATTAAAATTAAAATTAAAATTATGTCAATGTACGAAACGGGTTTGGATTTTGTGAACATTGTGTTAATTTAACCCAATGTTGGGTTATTTAATATGGATTTGGGTGGTTTGAAGAGCTGAAGCTTCTTGCTAATTTGGACCAGTGTAACATTCTTTGAAAACCTTAGCCGTGACTGGGACTTTGGAACAAGGTATTTATTTATCATGAACAAAAAAAAAAAAAAATGAACACACTTTTCACAATCCATTTTGCATCAAGCTCTGCTTTCACACATTCACCTAATTTAGCTAACTTTAAACCGTTTTTAGGGTGCAGTATGAGTATGTTTTACTTACAAAAAGAGGTTTTCCATGACATAGTTGTAACTTTCACAGTCGCTGTCAGGTAGGAAACAGGCTGCAAAGACGATGATGGCATTCTGATCGGCATAATAACCTGACCAAGAAAATTACAAGCGTTACACATAGAAAATGTCAAAAGCTTCCAAATATGCGTGCGTCAATACCTCCGTGCGAGATGACCCTCTTGTAGGCCTCAATGCACTTCATGTCAATGCGATGCTCCTGCTCGCCGATCACCACACTTCTCCACAGTGGTCGTTCCTCATGGGCTTCACAGCCCCCTTGCGGAAGATCAGTAGTCTCCTGCTCATCTTCCGACGTCTCCAGCTCCGCGATGTCCACATCCAGGTCATCTCCGGTGTCTCCAGCCGCCTCCTCCTCGTCTGTGTCGAGGACATCCTCAGAGAGCAGGGAGCCCTCGCTGTGCTCCAGTGATACGTTCATCGGCGGCGCCGACAACTTTCGTCTCTGACTGGAGCTCGATGCGTCTGCAGAGGAAGGAGGCTCTGCCCCGAAGGAGAGTAGGAGTTTAGAGACACATGTATTGATTCGGACTACTGTAATGAGGAGCCGATGATGAGAAGAAAGGAGCGTCAGCGCAGAGCGCCGATGCGTATGTGGAACTGTCGCGGCTTGGAATTGAAGCGAATTTATGAGTGAC